>NC_064921.1:756212352-756512352 GCF_023897955.1 Schistocerca gregaria
GGACCAGACGAACCTCACGTACTGACGGAGAGGAGCTGTCGAGCATTGCGGAAGGTGGTTCATCTACATCTACATGTAATACTCTGCAAATCACATTTAAGTGCCTGGCAGTAAAAACTCGCTTTAAATAAGCGGAAGGAGTCACTCGTGGGTTTCAAAGCGATACCAGCAGTCCATCTAGCACAATGACTGGGGACTGATGACCTCAGATGTTAAGTCGCATAGTGCTCAGAGCCATTTGAACCATTTTGAACTGTGCTCAGGGAGCTAAAAAGAGCTGCGTACACAGGTCGAGCATCTCCTCGTTAGCCACACATTTCTGTAGTCAGTACTAAGCAACACTTGAGCTGATGTAAAGAGCGAACCCAGGTGCTGGATTGTGGACGACTGGGAACGATCGTTGTGGAGTGATGAATCGAGCTATGCCCTGTCGCAATCTGGTTGAAGATTTGGGTTTGGCGAACGCCTGAAGCATATTATGTGTTCCGCCAATAGTGAAGTACAGAGGAAGTAGTGTTACGATATATGGGTGTTCTTCGGGGTTAGGTGGTGCTACGCTCAGTAGCAAAGTATATCAACACATTCTACATCGTTGTAGGCTGCGTACAGTAGACAAGGAATTCGGCGACGATGATTGTATCGCATCAGGAGTCAGCATCTGTGAGGCAAATGGTTCAAATGGCTTAAAGCATTATGGGACTTAACATCTGAGGTCATCAGTCCCCTAGCCTTAGAACTACTTAAACCTAACCAGCCTAAGGACATCGCACACATCCATGCCCTAGGCAGGATTCGAACCTGCGACCGTAGCAACAGCGCGGTTCCGGACCGAAGCGCCTAGAACCGCTCGGTCACAGCGGCCGGCTCCAATGAGACACCTTTGCGATAAGTTAGAACGTCGACTTCGCTCCACATCCCAGAGTCCAAGACCATCACCTTCTCTGGTTTCGTCTTTTGTGGATGATTGGCCTGCCATTCCTCTACTGACATTCAGACACCTACTGACAGTGTCCTCAGCGGAGTTCGGGCAGTCATAAAGGTGGAGGTGGACGCACCCGATATTAATGTCCACTAGAAGGTGTCCTGATACTTCTGATCACACAGTGTTCAGAGAAGTAACTTCTAGGACTGCGTTACTAAAGAGGCCATCGAAATCCGACTACAGGACGACCTAATTAATAAACACAGCGGCCTTCAACTTAGACAGACTTGGAACCCTGCACTCAGCCTGGAGAGAGAGATGCGGTCCCAGAGATCAAGGACCGCTCCCGACGGCGGCACCAGGGAGACTGCAGACCCCAGTTCAGACCCAGGCGCCGCTTCCGCCACCACCTCCAGTAGCCGTCGCGCCGGCCGCACCGAAGACACCTGGAGAGGAACGGTGGAGGGGGTGACGGCTAGTATGTATGGGGCGACAAGTTGCAACGAATCATGTTTCTTTGGAGGGAAAAAGTAGTAATAAAAATGATAATCATTGCATTTGTGGCGAAGTATAATAAAAAATCGTCATGAAATGAACATTTATTTAGTTGCGTTCCTATTCTCCATTCTGAATGAAATTCTGCCCCCTGATACTCGACAAACAGTTTCTGTCGGCTTCTGTTCTCTCTGTTTCCGCCTCAAGAATTAATATTCCGTGATCAATAAAAAAAAGGCGTCTTTTGTCGTCTACTACAAATTATTACATACAGAAACAATCTTTTGCACCTCTATTAAACAGCGGTAATAAGATATTTCCGAGCGAGATGCCGCAGAGATTATGATATTGGGAATTAAATTCACAGTCCGGCCTTCCAGATTTAGGTTTTTCCCAGCTTCCCTACATCGATAGAGGTAAATGCTGGAATGGTTGCTTTGGAAAGGACATGGTCGACTTCCTTTCACGCACACGTCCTCTCCGAGCTTGTTGTTCCTC
This sequence comes from Schistocerca gregaria, assembly GCF_023897955.1. Lineage (NCBI taxonomy): Eukaryota > Metazoa > Arthropoda > Insecta > Orthoptera > Acrididae > Schistocerca > Schistocerca gregaria. The sequence goes on from NC_064921.1 coordinate 756,214,268, forward strand.
TCTACTGGCTTCTTAGTCGATAGTACCTTAAACCCTAACCTTCCGGCCATGTTTCCCAAGCAGGCAGAAAGTGACAGCAGAGAGACAGCTGCACGAGCGTTCGCGTGCACAATTTCATTCCAAACGCATAGGAGGAAAGGCTTATGAAGCAAATGGCGAATTTTTCGTCTTGTAAAGATGCAGCGGTACGAGAGAGGTAAACCCATATGCAGTACCCAAGAAATCCACCCATTTAGTGTGGGGTGCCTGTTGAGGTGTATAAGACAGTGCGTATGACCAGTCCTTCCAAACATAAATGACACACACGTTACGTGAGCCGAGTAGCAGGCATGTGACTCATCCCTCACGCGTCCGAAAGTGGCTCCCACGTGCGCAGCGCTGGCTCGCCACACGCGGAAGCGCGCTGCCTCAAGGCTTCCAGTGGCCGCTCGGCGCCAAGGGCTGCTTCGGAGGGCGAACGTGCACGGAATGGCCGTTGTGCCTCGTTGTCACTGATACGGCTGGCTGCTCCATACGCATGGCAGTGTGCTGAATCACCATCACAGATAGCAAACCTCTATGTTCTCCCCGACCAACTTTTTTCTCCTGATCGCTACCGGTTTAAGACCCGCCAGGGTAGCCGAGAGCGCTAACGCGCTGCTTCCTGGACTCGGGTAGGCGCTCCGGCCCCGGATCGAATCCGCGACGAGGGTGAGCCGCCCAGCCTAGATGTGGTTTTTAGGCGGTTTTCCACATCCCGCTAGGTGAATACCGGGCTGGTCCCCACGTTCCGCCTCAGCTACACGCGTCGCAGCCATTTGCACACGTCCGCACTATTTCACGATTTACACTAGCTGCAGACAGCTGGAGTAAAACTGATTCCGTCCTGGGGGGTACGGGGTGGCGGCAGGAGGGGCATCTGGCCATCCCTAAAACTAACATTGCAAAATCCGTTGTAACCACGCCGACCCTGCGATCGCCGTGGGATTATGGCGTAAGCGGAATAAAGAAAGAAAGAAGAAGCTACCTGTTTGCTTAACAGAGTCCACTTACAGTCACTTGTTAACCATTAACATGGCGATAGAATTTTCTATATTTTTACAAGGCGTTAAAAAGTGTCGAATATTTTAAGAGGTGTAAGTACCCAGCAACACAAGGAAAAAAGTCCAGTAAAAATGGGCTATAAGATGCGTACCTTACAAGCTATGAATACTTGTTCACCTTCGATACTGTGAAACACATTTCTTATACGGCAGGTTGTTTGCTTTCTATCTTTTGGGCGGAGGTAGTATGGACCAAAACAAGAAAAAAAAGCCCAGTAAACATGGACTGTAAAATGTTTATCCAGTAGTTGAGATGCTTTACGCATTAGCGAAGACGAACAAGTACTCATAGCTCTTAAGATATGCATTTTAGATCCCATTTTCGTTCGTCTTTTGTCTTCTTTTGGTCACCTCTCAAGACATTTGACACTATTTTTAACACACTGCATATCGTGTGTCAATCTGAGCGCCGATACATATGCTACAGTTTAAAGCTGTCTTTGGTCTAACTCGACTGTGATTTAGTTAAAATTTATAAATAGCTTTTCTAGAGACCGGTAGCTGTCATAAGTACGAATAAACTTCCTTGTATCATTTTATTATTTAACACCATTTGGAGTATGGAACATCTCAGGCAATAGTGGCATTACAAAAACATTTACTTTAAATAAACATAGGTCGTACTGTAATAATTTTTACTTTCCATGCGTGTTGTAGACCGCTACGTTCACCAGCAAATGACGTCATAGGAAAGCACTATCGCATTAAGACTTCGTGTATTCAAATTAAATGCGTTTCTATTGCAATTGTTTCACGATATGATCTACCTCAAAACACGTAGTCATAACAAAATAGTTAAAGTAACGTAACAGGGAATTGCACCTAGCAGCGAACTTTATAACCGTATACAGGGTGTTACAAAAAGGTACGGCCAAACTTTCAGGAAACATTCCTCACACACAAATAAAGAAAAGATGTTATGTGGACATGTGTCCGGAAACGCTTAATTTCCATGTTAGAGCTTTTAGTTTCGTCAGTATGTACTTCCACCTACGCTCAATGGAGCACGTTATCATGATTTCAGTACGCTTCTCAACAACAGATTCGGTGTCCGATGGATTGGTAGAGGCGGACCAATTCCATGGCCTCCACGCTCTCCTGACCTCAACCCTCTTGACTTTCATTTATGGGGGCATTTGAAAGCTCTTGTCTACGCAACCCCGGTACCAAATGTAGAGACTCTTCGTGCTCGTATTGTGGACGGCTGTGATCACATACGCCATTCTCCACGGCTGCATCAGCGCATCAGGGATTCCATGCGACGGAGGGTGGATGCATGTGTCCTCGCTAACGGAGGACATTTTGAACGTTTCCTGTAACAAGGTGTTTGACGTCACGCTGGTACGTTCTGTTGCTGTGTGTTTCCATTCCATGATTAATGTGATTTGAAGAGAAGTAATAAAATGAACTCTAACATGGAAAGTAAGCGTTTCCGGACACATGTCCACATAACATATTTTTATTCTTTGTGTGTGAGGAATGTTTCCTGAAAGTTTGGCCGTACCTTTTTGTAACACCCTGTATAAATTGTTCCGTTAGTAATAAAGTTCTACTAAAACGTCACTATCGTAACTATTTCATAGATAAAGTTAAAACGTCTTTCTAGATTTATTATTTCATCATTTTTCCTTGAACACCCATTCCATGTCCTCGAAGTTCCTCTGTTTGTAGCGACCGCAGTACGATCGTTAAACATTGAACTGGAACGTGAGGAGAATGGAAATTTCGCTTTCGCAGTACGCCGCTATACAAGGTCAACCAGAACTCCACTGACAAAATTTCAGAGGAAGTTCAACGATTCCTTCTGAGTGTTTTGGTTTAAGGTACCCGCTGTTTCCGGCACCTCATTGCAGAGTAAAAGGTAATTATGCTTTATTCGGTTTGTTACCCTTGTTTCCGTGAAAATACCTTTACAAAAGTGAAGAAGTTTGTAATATACAACAACCAAAACGCACAACACACAGTACGGATAATACAGCAGCCCTCAGACGAAAAATGTACACTTTTATCACAGTGTGATTAATCTGTTTTGTCACTATACAGTAAAGCACACTACAAATGCAGAACTGTTCTCTTACAGGTACCCTTCAAAATTTAGAATACCATGATCACGGTAGAGTGTACAGCAAAGCATCATGGACTGTCTTACACGCTCAAGAATTCTAGGACTTCGGCGTTCTACTTCCGTGCCTGCGATAATCCTAGCAACGAGGTCCGTCCGAGTATTGACCGGAGACTCGTAAACTAGGCTCTTCACTTTGTCCCAGAAGAACAAGTCCATTGCTGTCACATCTGGTGATGGAGCTTGCCATGGAACAGGACAATCGCGACGAATTCATTGAGGTCCAAACAGTAGTTCATTGTGTCCGCCCCCGTTAGCTGAGTGGTCAACGCGGCGGAATGCCACGCCAAGGGGCCTGGGTTCGATTCCGGCTGAGTCAGGAGTTTTTTTCCGCTCAGGGACTGGGTGTTGCGTTGTTCACATCAACATTTCATCCCCATCTCCGACGCTCAAGTCGCTCAATGTGGCGTTGAATGCAATAAGTACTTGCCCTCGGCGGCCGAACTTCCCCGAATGCCGGCCTTTGGTGGCCGAGAGGTTCTAGGCGCTTCAGTCTGTAACCGAGCGACCGCTACGGTCGCAGGTTCGAATTCTGCCTCGGGCATGGATGTGTGTGATGGCCTTAGGTTAGTTAGGTTTAAGTGGTTCTAAGTTCTAGGGGACTGATGACCGCAGCTGTTAAGTCCCATAGAGCTCGGAGCCATTTTCTTCCCCGAATGGGGGTTTCCCGGCACACAATGCCGTACGCTCATTTCCAGTACTTCATTGTGGTTCCTAACATCGAGTGCAAAGTGTGTTGTATTTTGAGTGAATGGAAACAAGACACTCACAGCACTTACCGTCGACATTTGCACTGTTGTGTACTATTTTCAGTCTATTACAGATACAAAGCGAATTGTGGCAAGAACTCAAGCGAAATGCGGTACCTCTGTAACGAGCTGCCGGAAACCGTGGATCCCTTATACCAAAATCTTCAGAAGATATCCCTGAACAAACTCTGAAAGTTTTCAGAGGAGTTCTGGTTCACCCTGTGTAGAAATGGAAAGTACTTTCTAGGATAGAGAGAGACAACTTAAAGAAAGGTTTACGGTAATAGTGAAATGGAGGCAGAAAATATTTCGTGTGATTTGAGTGAGGGGAATGCCTACCCTAAGACTTTGTTTGCTGATGTTTTTCATCGGAAATATTAATTAAGGATTATTTGAAAAAGATAAGTCAGCAGTTAGTAATAGTGATCGTGGTAACAAGCTGTATGTAAATGAGGTTGCTGTAGGGCTGAAAGACGAAGAACTGCGTCAGCATGTAACAATAGTTTTCCGTAGTCGAACTCGAAGAAGCGCGCTTGTAGTATGGCACTTGATTCGAATCCTGACGACAGAAAAAAGAATTATCTTTAGCAGAATTTGTCCGGCAAAACAGGGAGCGGTGGAAGTGCAATATTGTTAATTATCAGGTACTGCGCCATTTCCGGGAAAAATTTCCAACTTCACTGCAGTGTCTCATAGAGTAAGGGTACGTGACTGTTGAAGATCCGTCCGTGAGATAGGGATGTTCGATTCGTCGGTCCTCTTGGTGGCCTTCGAGGGAACAGACTGTGGAGAAAACTGTGTACCAAAACCGAGGTTCACCCTCTGTCTGTCAATGCTGTAACTTACAAAAACACTCTCACCTTAGCCACCTACACGAGACATTTAACAGTACAGCTCCTCAAGTCACGTGAGGTAGCAAGTCTTGCGCCAGGCTGTGAGCCATACGAGTAAATAAATAAAGCATGCACGGAAGGCCAACGCATGAGAAGCAAGTGACACAGAAAACTTGTTCCCTGAGAATGGTGCAATTCCAAGTTGAAGACTGCGCGCCGGCTGCAGTAGTAACACATGAGTAACGCTTCTCTTCTCAGTGGGAGTGGAGGTCTGCCAGTTTCCTTTCAGAGCAGTTTCATTTTCTCTTTCGGCGGGAGTGCAATACTCGTTGATGAATAAGACCGTTCCAGGAGCTGGTATAAAAGTCAGTTGTGTGAGTGCGAATCACCCTTTGGGCTAACTTGTGTACTCACTTAGAAAGCTACCTTCCTAACATCAATAATAATGTGTCAGTATACTACACTGGAATGCAAATTAACACTGTAATATTGTATACTTGTCAGAAACACGGAAACAGACTGTAAGAACAGTCAACCGAAAACGAGAAAAGTGGAAAAAAGTAAACTATTTATTATTTCAAAAGTAGTCGCCATGCCAGTTAGGCCTAATACATTTATCCCTACTGTGAGACAAGAGGGTCAATGCCATCATGAAGGAATGTTTGCGCTTGCCTACGGAAACATGATTGTATCTAGCCGTGCACCTCTTCGTCCGCAACAAATCGACTTCCGCAAATGATTTTCTTCAGGGCTATAAAAATATGGAAATCGCAAGGGGAAAAACTGGGATTGTATGGAAGATGTGTAAGGGCTTCCCGGCGAAACCTCTGCAGAGTAGCGGAAACAGCCTCGGTAACATGAGGGCACGCCAGCGATGAATACAGGTACGTGCACGGCAGCGTGCAGTCGTGGTTCTGTAGGCTTTGACCGTCTTGTCTCACAGAGGGATAAATGTATTCAGAGTTATGGTAATTACTTTTGGGGTAATTTCCAAGTATGATTGCCTATCGAAGTTGCTGGATGTAAACGACACCTATCGAACGTGCGATGGTAAATCAATCAAGCGACTCCAATGCCGGACGTTTCGATCAATTATTTGTGATCGTCATTTTCATTTGTTTTCCGTCGTTCCCTTGGTTGCTCTGAATTACATACCTCCGCGAATTATTTGTGAGTTGGTAGGGAAACCCAGACGATTTATGTCGTTAGTGAGTGGGACGTCTGGTGTTCTTGACGTTTCTTCGGCGGATTCTCTCAGATGCAAAAATCTAGTTCCAATGTTTTTCTACCGTAGAAAATTGTTCGACTTTTCGTCGCAAATATGGAGTACTACCAAACGAGGAAAGAAGGGCTGTGTAGACTGTGGTGGTGCGAAGTGTGTGAAACTTCGTAAGAACAGTTTGGATGCTGAAATACCGTTACAGTTCCATTGCGGACAGTGCGAAAAACGAACGAGTATGAGGAATACATGGTTCTATTCTTCCAAAGTATCCATCCAGACCACCGTAATGGACTTTCACATGACGACAACACCGACGACGAGTAAGGTAAGTCGTCTCCTTTGCAATTACAAGTACTCTTGTAACGCTCTTATTTTGTAACGACCGTAAACATACTCATAACGCCCGCCACCAGAGTCACATGATCGATTTACGATAGTACGTTCAATATGTATCATTTGGACCCTGCGACTTCGATAGGCAATGATTCTTGGAAATTACCACTTTTGGAATAATAAACAGATTACTTACTCTTTTCCCATGTGTGTCGTTTTCATTCGACTGCCCCTTATACTACTCGTGTGGCAAAACTGATAAATGTTGCAGTGCAGCCACTTGAGGATGACAGCGAAGCTTAGAGAACACTTATAATTAAGGATCAACATCACGCTGTGCTCATCCTTGATTATAACACTTTCACAATCTGAAACTTCCTGGCAGATTGAAACTGTGTGCCGTCCGAGACTCGAACTCGGGACCTTTGCCTTTCGCGGGCAAGTGCTCTACCATCTGAGATACCCAAGCACAAGGTTGACTACAACAGTTCGCAATGGAATCCAACCTTAGATAACTCTCCCTTGCGAATAAGAAAGGAGCTTGATGGCCCCAGTTGACACACGATTCGCGTGCCTAGAGAAGCTGTCGTCAGGTAGACTAGTAAAATTAATTTATCCACTTGACTGAGCTGAAGTTGTTTTGCATTGGACTGCGGATACGAAACTGAGGGGTTTGTCCAGTAAGTAAAACAACGTGACGAACTTCAGTCCTTTGGGCGCTAGGCCACGTGTTGTGGAAGATACCATGAACATCGAAACTAGGTGTAGTGATACTGTGTTATGATTAGCCCTAATTGATCCACCAATTTGAGCAGACCATTATCGTCTTTGTGTTGACAGCCACAGAGTTCCTGTTCGCGTTGCCAGCTGATTGCCGTAGTAACGACCTAATGAGAAGTAGATAGAGGTCCAGGGAAACTGTGAAGTGCGCTGTGACCTATACCTCAGTAAAATTTCCGCTCTTTGCAGAGCAACTACGTCGAACTGCAATGAAACGTTGCTAGCTAGACGATTGGCGTCTTTGAAACGGACAACACTGGCAGGATTTTTGGCTTTACAGTGCATGTGCACGACTGCGCAAATGACGTTGAGAGATACTCTATATAATTGCGCAGGTCGTGTTTTTCTCTGTCTAGCGCACCATTTTGCTATGTTTTTCTTTAAGTGTTTCCCAGATAGGAGAAATTTATGTCAAATTAACGGATAACGTGACGAGGAATGCAGCTCTCTCCATTTGGCGTAAAAATAATGATGTCGTCAACACGAAGATCAATTTAAACACCGCAGTGATTTGCTTTCAAAGGCATTCACATGAAGTGACTTAGAGGTGCTGCGAGAAACATGAGTTTGGATGGTCGGACGGGGATTTCAACCCCCTTTTCTGTCTAAATGTGAGTTCAATGAGTTAACGAATTGGACACCTCGCTCAGCATAGAATGCAGTGTGATGTTTGTGTCTTTGATGACGTGACTCCGAGAAGAGACGCGGCGAAATCCGTTCCTATAAATAGTGTTCTTCTCTCGAATAACACGAAGAATAGATCATCATCATCATGTGCCGCCGCTGTTAACAGTACTGCACAGACGCTTGGAATTTGACCCAATACACTGAACAGCACAACTATTGCTTTTGATAATAATGTTAATATCCCTGCTCTGATCTCTGAATTCGGATAGGTCTTTAAACGTCTGATTTCTGGTACGACACAGTTTTAATGTCATTAATGTTTGTCCCATCGAATACTTCAGAAATAATCTTTCTTTGCTCATAGCTTAATTAGAGGTTAAGCCAATAAGCGTTTCTATTCTTCCAGGATGCGCTAATATTAAATATTTAACAGAAGAGATGCTGAGAAGATCAAAATTGACGGCGCTGCCAAATGAAAGGTTTTTGTTGGTGCGTGTACCACTCAGTTGGAAGAGCACTTTCTGAGAAAGGTACGACCCCCGTTTCGATTCCCGGTTGCCTACACAGCTTAAATCGGTCGTGACTGTTTTACGTATAATCCTTTAATAATGAAATGCGATGTAAGACGCATTAATTCTGAGACATGGAGCGATGTCTGATTCACATATTGATTTCTTTTATGCATTTGACAAGAATGGAAACCACAGTAAAGAATTAATAGTTTATTTGTAAAACAACCGTAAGTGAAGAGTTTTAAAACTGGAGTGTTATTAGATTGATTGTTAAAATGTTGCCCGTTAATAAAATGCACCGAGTACGAAATTATCGTTATTCTATGGTCTTAAACGTTCACTTCGATCAGTTATCTATTCCAAATAATTGCAAATACTGATCTCTTTAACAATATATTGTAGGAATTTCTCTTATCGTAAGTGTGTTATTTACGGACAATGCTCTCCTGACTCGAAGGTTTCCGAATAAATTGCATTTCTATTTTGCTCACTTTGCATAGTGGAATTTATTAATGTACCTGACGTAATGTGTTACTTTTCTCGAACACTGCTTGTTTAGTTCTCTTGTAACCTACATCTTCCCCTAATCGGCGAATGAGACATTTACTGGCGGTGACCGCATTTCCTGTTTTGCAAGAAATCGCGTTCCCATATAAGAAACTGAACACATGCAGAGAGCTCATAGAAGCGCAATATTTTAAAGCACCTCTCCAACTCCCACCAATGCGACACAACCATCGAGGCGCTGCACTATACGAACGTTTAACAGCAGGCAACATTACAGTCATTCGTCAGTCGACGTGGCGTTTAATACTAATGCTCAGATACTACGACGAACACAACTGTTGACATACGATGTGAATTCTGTGGAACCACATGCTGCGCGATCGCCATTTGGTGAACAATACTTGGTCTTTTGCCATCAAGCATAGGGGTGTCCTCCTTATGACACTGGGCACACATTTGGGGGGATCTCAGCTTAATTTCCAGTCCGGCCATCCAGACTCAGGTTTTCCGTGATTTCCCTAAGTCTACCAAGTCTAGGATTGTTCCTTTGAAACCTAAGTGGCTCATTTCCTTTCCCAATCCGACCATGTGCTCTGCCTCTACGGATATCGTCGTTGATACGACGTTAAATTCTAATTTTACTTCCTTTCTGTTGCATTGCCGACTGCATGACAGCAAGATTTATGACTATACCAACACCTCGACCATCGTATGCAGTCGAAAATCCACTTCATTGCGACCTTTCTTGGGCATTGCGTAGCCCTTGTCTGAGATGACGAACTTACCTTAAGCGATAACGTATCGGGACTTGTCAACAGATTGATGCACGGGTTATGGATTTACGTTATCAGTGCACCCCAGATATCACATAAGTAAACATATTTTCTTGAATTTACTCCGCAAACACGCCAGTTATTTCTTTTAGAGTGTACTCGTACGTTGCTATGTCATCGAATGATTACAAATGTCACAGCCAAGAGTCGTTCTTTGTTGTAATCATTACAGACAGTTCCCTGTTTTACACGTTTTTCGCGCGTAGCGAGATGAAGCTGTGGCTAAGATCTAGTATCACAACCGGGAAGAGAGGATGAGACGTTGATAGTGCCTTGTCTGTCTCCTGTTAACGACGTATAATGGCCGTGCCTGCTGAAGCCGTTTACTGACGAACGCAGGTCTCCGCTATGACAGGTCCTCTGGCGCACAAAATTCGACTCGGGTATTACGTTTCCAGGTCGTCATCTCTGCATAGCGACGAAACGAGTACGCATAACTGTGGATCAAATTTGCTTAGGTTGTTCCTTCAACAAAGTAGCAGCTGATATCTCTATATACAGCTCTCTCTAAACCGTTCCATACACGAAAATGCTCGCTACGATGTAATCAACCACTTCATGTGTCGTCGCGTACCTCAGTCATCGATATGAAACTCATTGCTCTTCTGCGTGTAACATGTAAGAACATATACAATTTTCAGAATGAGATTTTCACTCTGCAGCGGAGTGTGCGCTGATATGCAACTTTCCTGGCAGATTAAAACTGTGTGCCGGACCGAGACTCGAACTCCGGACCTTTGCCTTTCGCGGGCAAGTCCTTTACCAACTTGCCCGCGAAAGGCAAAGGTCCCGAGTTCGAGGCTCGGTTCGGTACACAGTTTTAATCTGCCAGGAAGTTTCATATCAGCGCAATCTCCGCTGCACAGTGAAAATCTCATTCTGCATCCATATGTTGTCCTCAGCATCTCGCGGCTTTTGTTGCAATTTGGCAATGGTTATTGCAGGCCCTGGAGAACGAGTAAGTTCCCGATTCATCAGGACCTACACGTTTCCAGTTGGCAAGAGATCTGCTGATACTGCTGGCCACGTTTGTTGTATGTCACGACATCTGTTGAATATCACACACGCACTGAACGGTTTAAATCTCCGAAAACATCTCAGATAAACATTGAGAGTCATTCTCAAACATATAACAAAAATTCCTGCTCTATCTTTCGAAGTGCATATAATAAACTGGCTGATAAACCCGCCATTGCGTGGGTGTTCATTTTGATAATTTTCTATTAGGAACGGAAACAAAAAATGAGCTGTGTTTGTAGTGTAATATAAAAAAAAATTGATTTCCATGTTTTCGTGAAAGCACTTCAAATTATGGAACAGTACACTGGGTGCAGCTGCTTCGCGTGTTTACATCGCGATTCTGTAAACGTGTCTATGGCAACGCCTCTTCGTAACTGCCACAGCCTGGGGGATGGAAAGGTTCGCAGGAGAGCTTCTGTTAAGTTTGGAAGGTAGGAGACGAGGTACTGGCAGAAGTAAAGCTGTGAGGACGGGCCGTGAGTCGTGCTTTGCTAGCTCAGATGGTAGAGCACTTGCCCGCGAAAGGCAAAGGTCCCGCGTTCGAGTCTCGGTCCAGCACACAGTTTTAATCTGCCAGGAAGTTTCAACATATACAGTATTTCGTACTGAATGCTCTTCGAGGTGACGGAAGAAGGAATAACGTTCGTGAAAGTCGTTGAAACTATAAGACACTAAACAGTTTTTCAGCGTCTTTTTAATTAAATCCAGGTTTTCTACAGATTGCACTGTTGCATTATTCTGACAGCTGTTCCCTAGAACAGCGTTTCTCAATCGCCGTGTCGCGACGCACTGGTGCGGCGTGAATACTTTTCAGATGTTTCTCGAAATTTTTAATGTCTACTAAACCGCCGCAGATAAAATATCTAGAACGTAAAAAGTTTGTCGCCAAATCGTTTGTTGAGTAGCCCAATTTGCAAGAAATCGGCCAACATTATACATAATCATACACTCAATAACAAAAAATTTATTGTACGCGCATGTACTTTATTTGTTTGCCTTTTTGCAGCTAGGAAAAAAAATCACGTGTGTCGGGTGTCGCGAAAATTTGGGACCTACTTTGAGGTGCCCCAAAGGAAAAATAAAGGTTGACAAACGCTATTCTAGTAGACCTCAAGATGTTCCTTAGGTATATGATCTCTGTCAGGAAAGCGTATGTGAAGAACTCATTTTCTCATGTTCCGTGTTCCGTTTGAGCTTTTGCCGCCAACCAGCGTCCGCATGTCGCGATGCCAGCTTATCTTCAGTTACTCGTATTTAGGTGTCTCATTTACATCTGATACGGAATTCTAACCAAAAACAACCTCATCGACGTTGGCAATTACGTTCCTATTCCACATACATAATAGGCCTGTAGTTGGTAAGGATCACGTAAATCCTGCCAGTCTTATAAGGAGGACGTAATCCAGTTTCTAATTTCTTTGATTATACGTTTTGTAGGTAAGCTAGATTTGATATTTTTAGGAGAATAATTCCTTCTGAGGTCCGACTTAGTTTTAGTTTACCAAAGGAGGGGCACTGTTTGGGCTTGTTTGTCGTTCAGAAGTCGCTATCCAAGAGATGAGTAAGACGTTCGTCATGTAATTTAATTTTGCACTGGGATATATTTTCACTGGAGGCAACGATTTTCGAGTTATTCAAGAAAAATGCAAAAAAAAAAATGATTGAAATGGCTGTGAGCACTATGGGACTGAACATCTGAGGCCATTAGTCCCCTAGAACTTAGAACTACTTAAACCTAACTAACCCAAAGACATCACACACATCCATGCCCGAGGCAGGATTCGAACCTGCCGGTGTAGCGGTCGCGCGGTTCCAGACTGTAGCGTCTAGAACCGCTCGGCCACCGCGGCCGGCAAAAAAAATGCATTTTGAGAAGAATTTTATATGTTTCTTTTGAATAATTCGCAAACTACGTCTTTTAGCGAAAACATGTCCTAGTACAAAATTTAATTACGAGGGTAATGCCAAAAGTAAGATCTCCTATTTTTTTATAAGTACATAGACCTGTTTACTTTTACAATGGTTTTCAACAGTTTACAGCTTTAAAATTAAAATATTTTTCGACATAATCACCATTTTGTAGACGCTCACCATCATGCTATTCAGAAAGCTATGAGCCTCCTCTTTCACCTCGTCGTCGGAGCTCAATCGCTGGGAACACAATTAACGCTGACAGGAACTGTGAGACTCTGAAAAAACTCAAACAGGCAATTCAGAACCGGAGGAGAGGAATGTTGAGCAAGGGCGTACACATTCTCCATGACAACGCTCGCCCACACATCTCTCGGCAAGCCGTTGCTCTGCTGCAAGAGTTTCAGTGGGACATAATCACCCACCCACCCTATAGTCCTGACTTGGCACCAAGTGACTGTCACCTGTTCCGTAGGTTAAAAGAACATTTGGCTAGAAAGCGATGTAGGTCCGACGACGAGGTGAAAGAAGAGTGTGGTGTGCGTACTGTAAAACCTTCGGTACACACACCATCAGATTATTTGACTTGTCTCCCTAACGAAGTAGGCGAGTGTCAGCAATATGTCTCGTGGTCTTATCGTGGCGTGTTTATCTTTTGCCGTTAGGTCAGACGATAGAAATGCAACTTGCACGCTTAGAGTAGCAGATTGTCGGTGACCAACTTTAAACAGAACTTGATTAATTTTCACACACATTTATTAAAATAATAAAAATCATAGATATTATGTAACTTCATTCTGGATGTTGTTTACAATTGACAATCTGAAGTTCCTTTGGTCTTGGTACGGTAATCTTATTCTCACATATCTCTGATACTTGACAAAGTGTCTATTCAGTTATCTTCATGGCTATGTACAGGAATATGACAATCTTATTAGACGCAGACTGAAATTTGACTACAGACTAATGCAGACTGACTAATCGGAGGTCTGCACACTTGTTACAATACCTCGAGCGTTCAGGTATCACTGCGCGAGTGTGATCCGCGAGGAGAAAAGGTTCTACGTTAGCAGCAATCTCATTGGCTGCGTGAGATATTAGTACGCGAATCGGCGGAAGCAGAATTTGGTCCGTCTCTATGGCAGCACCATCTCGTAGTGCGGAGACGGACGAGCGCTGCGCCTGCGCTGTTGTGCTTAGCGGGGCGCGCTCTAGTGGGAAAGTTGTGTACGCGCTGACTACGCGGAACTACGTACACAACAAAGAGGTTCATAACTTTCGGAACAGCATGGCGGCGAGCTCGTATGACATGGGCATACAAAAACTGCCACAGCGTCTACGAAAATGCATCGACAGAAATGGTGATCATGTCGAAAAATAGCTAAATGTCTAAGTTGTAGACTGATATAAACCATTGTAGAAATAAACATGGATTACCCTCGTACATTAGATTTTCTATAAAAGATCCTGTTCGTTTTTTCTGTAGGACTAATTGGATTGTGCGTAGCGACAGAGGGAATACGAAAATCTAGCGTGTGGCAGTGAAGGCGTTGCGGGTTGCATAAAACCAATCGGTAGCGGCAGCCGAATAAACAAGTATACAAATAAGCACGCCGGTAAAATTCCGTGTCAGCACGTTTAACAGCCATTGTTGAGATTGGTGTTCAGTGTGCAATTTCCGGGCCAGTGTTATTTTCGCCACCCTGCATTACGCGGCAGTCGTCGGAAGTGAAGTCCTGGCGGGCTTCGTCTGCGGCGAGACGGCAGTCGTTTGGACTCGGAGTCGTATTTGTGGAAATTCATTTAGAGAGCGGCGCCACCGGAAATTAAGCGTGGGAGACACCGCGGCCTCTCCGCAATCAGCGCTGAGTGTGCGCTCGCAGCTGCTCAGGGTCGCCTCGTGCCTTGTGTCTTCTGGGAGCAGGAAGACCCCGTCTGGCAGTCCGCCAGTCAGCTGGCTCCAAGGCTGCGCCGGAGCGTTCCTCTCACAGCCCGCCGGCGTCGCAGGCCTTTTGTTCTCTTCTGACAAGCGGCTTGCAGAATTCGTAACGGTACATCACGCAGCAAGAAGCCGTACCCTGCCGGAGAGTCTCACCTTCCAATAACAGAACAGATAATTTGCTTGTTTTGTTCTGTTACGAATCACATTATTTATTAATTTTCTAATCTAAAACTTTGCTACCCATTTCAAGCTTATGTAGCTCATCACCACTAGTTTTTTTTTAATTACATGCGTATGAAAACAGCACTCATTGAAGCAATTCAAACCAACTACACTACTGGCCATTAAAATTGCTACACCAAGAAGAAACGCAGATGATGAACGGGTATTCATTGGACAAATATATTATACTGTCATGTGGTTACATTTTCACGCAATTTGGGTGCATAGATCCTGAGAAATCAGTACCCATAACAACCACCTCTGGCCGTAATAACGGCCTTGATACGCCTGGGCCTTGAGTCACACAGAGCTTGGGCGGCGTGTACAGCTACAGCTGCCCATGCAGCTTCAACACGATACCACAGTTCATCAAGAGTAGTGACTGGCGTATTGTGACGATCCATTTGCTCGGCCTCCATTGACCAGACGTTTTCAATTGGTGAGAGATCTGGAGAATGTGCTGGCCAGGGCAGCTGTCGAACATTTTCTGGATCCAGAAAGGCCCGTACAGGACCTGCAACATGCGGTCGTGCATTATCCTGCTGAGATGTAGGGTTTAGCAGGATCCAATGAAGGGTAGAGCCACGGGTCGTAACACATCTGAAATGTAGCGTCCACTGTTCAAAGTGCAGTCAATGCGAACAAGGGGTGTCCGAGACGTGTAACCAATGGCAACCCATACAATCGCGCCGGGTGATACGCCTGTATGGCGATGACGAATACACACTTCCAACGTGCGTTCACCGCGATGTCGCCAAACACGGATGCGACCATCATGATGCTGTATACAGAACCTAGATCCATCCGACGTTTTGCCATTCGTGCGCCCAGGTTCGTCGTTGAGTGCACCAGGCGTTCCTGTCTGTGATCCAGCGTCAAGGGTAACCGCAGCCATGGTCTCCGAGCTGCTCCATGCTGCTGCAAACGTCGGCGAACTGTTGCACATGGTTGTTTTCTTGCCGGCCGTTGTGGCCGAGCTGTTCTAGGCGCTTCAGTCCGGAACCGTGCTGCTGCTTCGGTTGCAGGTACGAATCCTGCCTCAGGCATGGATGTGTGTGATGTACTTAGGTTTAAGTAGTTCTAAGTCTAGGGGACTGATGACCTCAGATGTTAAGTCCGATAGTGCTCAGAGCCATTTGAAACATTTTTTTGTTGTTGTCTTCCAAACGTCCCCATCTGTTGACTCAGGGATCGAGACGTGGCTGCATGATCCGTTACTGGCGCGCAGTTAAAATGTCTGTCATCTCGACCGCTACTGATACGAGGCCCTTTGTATCCAGCACTGCGTTCCGTATTACACTGCTGAACCCACAGATTCCATATTCTGCCAGCAGTTACTGGATTTCGACCAACGCGAGCAGCAATGTCGCGATACAATAAACCGCATTACCGAAACGCTACAATCCGACCTTCATCAAAGTGAGAAACGTGATGGTACGCATTTCTCCTCCGTACAAGAGGCATCACATCAACGTTTCACCAGGCAACGCCGGTCAACCGCTGTTTGTATATGAGAAATCGGTTGGAAACCTTCATGCCAGCACGTTGTAGGTGTCGCCACCGGCGCCAACCTTGTGTGAATGCTCTGAAAAGCTAATGATTTGCATATCACAACATCTTCTTCCTGTCGGTTAAATTTCGCGTCTGTAGCGCGTCATCTTTACGGTGTAGCAATTTTAATGGCCAGTAGTGTATAACATTAAAACTACAATATCCAGTAACAGTTACGTGAACACCTCTCAAAAGCGAAAATAAGCACGTTTTGCAGTTCAGAATGCTGCCGCATGTGCAGGGAGGTAGTCAGTGAGGTTCTGGAAGGTACCGACTGGGATGTGGTGTCAAGCCAACTCCATTACCGTGGTCAGCTGCACTAGTTTTCTTGAGTGGAAATCCATTGTGCGAACACCCCGATTGAGGTGGTCCCACAGATTCTCGATTGGGCTTAAGTCCCGGGAGTTTGCTGGGCAAGGGAGTAGGGTCAACTCATCCTGGCGCTCTTCGAACGACGCACGTAAACTGTGAGTTGTGTGACACGTTGCGTTGTCCTGCTGATAGATGCCGTCGCGCACTGAAAAACGAACTGCATGTGGGGATGAACACGGTCCCCAAGGATAGATGCATACATGAGTTGGTTCTTGCGCCTTCTATAATGACAAAATCATCCAAGGAATGGCGCGAAAACACTCCCCAGACCATACCGCTCCGTTCTCTGACCCTGAGGGTTCCGACGATTGTTCCGGGGTGTTTGCTTTCGGACGTATCACGCCGTACACGCCAGCGGCGATCTGTCATCTGAAAAGGCCAACAGTCGCCAATCTGTGGACATCGAGTTGCGGTACTGGCGTGGAGATTCCAGCCTCCGTCGCCGATGGCCAGCAGACAGTGTGACTGTATGAACCAAGTGGCTGCTGCAGAGTCCTGTGATCAGCAACGTTCGCTGAACGGTCGTTGAGAAGGTACTGTTGGTAGCCGCTCTGTTCATCTGAGCGGTCAGTTCTCAGCAGCTGCAAGTCTATTCGCCCTCACACATCTTTACAGTCGCCATTCACCCCCGTTTTCTATTCTCTGTATGTCCATCTTTTCAGAGATGGTTGCGGGACTCGGCTGTTCGATACAAATGGTTCAAAAGACTCTAAGCACTATGGGACTTAACATCCGAGGTCATCAGTCCCATAGACTTAGAACTACTTAAACGTGACTGACCTAAGGACATCACACACAGCCATGCCCGAGGCACGATTCGAACATGCGACCATAGTAGCAACGCGGTTCCGGACTGAAGCGCCTAGAACCGCTGGGCCACAGTGGCCGGCTGTTCAATACAGAATGTCAAATGAAACACCTTTCAGCCGTCTAGTTTCCAAACTTATTTTATTTGACTACCAGAATCGGCGATTTACTACTCCATCTTCAGGCACCTGATCAATGTGTAGGAAGATTCCTCCTTGGTTCTGGTCAAAACAGGGGCCAGCAATACTGGTATTAGATTTCTGTTTGCTATAGCGATCACTTTGACCATCGCTATAGCAAGCAGAAATCTACTAATACCAGTATTGCTGGCCCCTGTTTTGACCAGAACCAAGGAGGCATCTTGCTACGCGTTGGTCAGGGTCCTGAAAATGGCGTAGTGAAACGCCGATTCTCGTAGCCAAATAAAATAAGTTTGGAAATTAGACGGCTGAAAGGTGTTTCATTTGACATCCTGTTATCGATGACCCTTGGTACACCACAACTACCTCGGCGTCAGTAAAAGATAGTGCCATTTTAATACACATGCTATACTTTAATTACAGCGGCACGCGAACATTTTACTAGCTTAGCCATTTACAAACTTAGCCGTTCCTGAAATGCGTCCATCCCTGGCCCAAAAGCCAATGAAGATGCCCTTTTGGACGTCAGAGGAATCGCTCCTTTTCCGCATTACAATGACTGCACTGTTTCCACGTCCTGCCTACAGGCTTTATATGCCGTCCACTGCTAGTGCTGCCATCTGCCATCTTCTGTCAGTAGTTGATGCACGGCGTCGTCGAACATAGGAGGGGCCACACTAACGTGTGACTGGACCGTGCATGTCTAATATAATCTTGATGCAGTTGCCTTTGATGAGAAAGTGGAGTGTTTGTATGTGTGTAAGTGGAGGGAGGGCTCCAAGAAATAATAATACAGTGGCTGTACCAGTAAATGCGTCAAAATGAAGCTTGCGACCCATGCATAGCAAGTAAAATCCCTGGCATCAGGAGAGAATGTTAAAAAATTAGTGCGACAAGCTAACTGATTTCAAACTGTCAAATGTCAACTGATTTCAAAATATCACCAAGCATCCAACGCAGACAATTCCACTCAAACAAGGTGCGGTATCGACGCCTCCGGCGTCTATTGCATCCGACGCGCTGCTCGAAGCAACGCGAGAGACGCCATTTTTTGCATCTGCCGCCAGAGCGCCGCCGGGCGAGAGTGGCCCTGCCACCGCTCCCTGTTCGTCCGGCGGCGCCACGCACACGCGCCGCTGCATTCACCTCACTGCACGCGATTGTGATTGGCCGGCGTATCTTTCTGAGCAGCCACACTCACAGCTTTGCCCGAGGTAAAGTGCATCTATAGACTTACGGACGCTATATGGCGAGTAGAAAAGGAGTAATTTTTTTTTATATAGGAGGCCACTCGTATTTTATTGGCAGAACACGAGAAACTACACAACTGCATTCCACTTTAGAGTCACAAACAATTTGCATTATTCGGCACAATAATGAACTGCGTATTTCCGTAATTACTGTCATACTGTTCCCAACTACGTGTCCATATAACCATATACACTCCTCGAAATGGAAAAAAGAACACATTGACACCGGTGTGTCAGACCCACCATACTTGCTCCGGACACTGCGAGAGGGCTGTACAAGCAATGATCACACGCACGGCACAGCGGACACACCAGGAACCGCGGTGTTGGCCGTCGAATGGCGCTAGCTGCGCAGCATTTGTGCACCGCCGCCGTCAGTGTCACCCAGATTGCCGTGGCATACGGAGCTCCATCGCACTCTTTAACACTGGTAGCATGCCGCGACAGCGTGGACGTGAACCGTATGTGCAGTTGACGGACTTTGAGCGAGGGCGTATAGTGGGCATGCGGGAGGCCGGGTGGACGTACCGCCGAATTGCGTGAGGCCAGTCGTATTTTATTGGCAGAACACGAGAAACTACACAACTGCATTCCACTTTAGAGTCACAAATAATTTGCATTATTCGGCACAATAATGAACTGCGTATTTCCGTAATTACTGTCATACTGTTCCCAACTACGTGTCCGAATTGCGTGAGGTCTCCACAGTACACCGATGTTGTCGCCAGTGGTCGGCGGAAGGTGCACGTGCCCGTCGACCTGGGACCGGACCGCAGCGACGCACGGATGCACGCCAAGACCGTAGGATCCTACGCAGTGCCGTAGGGGACCGCACCGCCACTTCCCAGCAAATTAGGGACACTGTTGCTCCTGGGGTATCGGCGAGGACCATTCGCAACCGTCTCCATGAAGCTGGGCTACGGTCCCGCACACCGTTAGGACGTCTTCCGCTCACGCCCCAACATGGTGCAGCCCGCCTCCAGTGGTGTCGCGACAGGCGTGAATGGAGGGACGAATGGAGACATGTCGTCTTCAGCGATGAGAGTCGCTTCTGCCTTGGTGCCAATGATGGTCGTATGTATGTTTGGCGCCGTGCAGGTGAGCGCCACAATCAGGACTGCATACGACCGAGGCACACAGGGCCAACACCCGGCATCATGGTGTGGGGAGCGATCTCCTGCACTGGCCGTACACCTGTGGTGATCGTCTAAGGGACACTTAATAGTGCACGGTACATCCAAACCGTCATCGAACCCATCGTTCTACCATTCCTAGACCGGCAAGGGAACTTGCTGTTCCAACAGGACAATGCACGTCCGCATGTATCCCGTGCCACCCAACGTGCTCTAGAAGGTGTAAGTCAACTACCCTGGCCAGCAAGATCTCCGGATCTGTCCCCCATTGAGCATGTTTGGGACTGGATGAAGCGTCGTCTCACGCGGTCTGCACGTCCAGCACGAACGTTGGTCCAACTGAGGGGCCAGGTGGAAATGGCATGGCAAGCCGTTCCACAGGACTACATCCAGCATCTCTACAATCGTGTCCATGGGAGAATAGCAGCCTGCATTGCTGCGAAAGGTGGATATACATTGTACTAGTGCCGACATTGTGCATGCTCTGTTGCCTGTGCCTATGTGCCTGTGGTTCTGTCAGTGTGATCATGTGATGTATCTGACCCCAGGAATGTGTCAATAAAGTTTCCCCTTCCTGGGACAATGAATTCACGGTGTTCTTATTTCAATTTCCAGGAGTGTACATTACTAGCAAAGTCTTATCCAGATGCCGACCGTGGCAGACAACGTGTCTGTCCTCCGAGACTGCGGAGCCAGTTCGTTTACAAACTAGACCCTGCAAATTAAGTCTTAACTGCGACCACGGCAGGCGACACCTCTGTCCTCCGACACTGCCGAACCAGCTCTCATGTTTATAAACTAGACATTGCCAATTCAGTCTTAACTGATACCGCAGCACAACATGGTTGTCTTCCGATACTGCCGAACCAGCTCTGATATTTACAAACCATAGATTACTAATAAAGTCTTAACTGACACTGACCGCTGCAGACAACATGTCACTCCTGTGACGCTGCCGAAGCAGCTCTGGTCTTACAGCCGAAGCACTTCGCCCGCCATCCAAGTTAGGAGCAATCCAAAGATCACCAAAGTGCTCCGCCTGTCTTTTCGTTAAGGTGTTGTTTATTATTCTGCTCGTTATTAATACCTATGGAATGACAGCACGCTGCTGAGAGATGCTTTAATTTGGAATGCAAGTAAATGCGCTGTTTAAAATGGCTCTGAGCACTATGGGACTTAACATCTAAGGTCATCAGTCCCCTAGGACTTAGAACTACTTAAACTTAACTAACCTAAGAACATCACACACATCCATGCCCGAGGCAGGATTCGAACCTGCGACCGTAGCGGTCGCGCGGTTCCACACTGAAGCGCCAAGAACCGCTCGGCCGGCTAACAAGATCCTGAACGTGGGCTTTCCACGACCGTTTACTATGTATCTCAACTCAGTTTCACTAATCATATGCCCAGTCTATGAAATTAAGACGTCGGGTTTTGTTGATTTGTGTGTTAGAAACTGTAAAAAACTGAGTCTTACCGTGATTTAGCGTTAGTTTATTTTCTACAGGTCACGAACTTAAGTCGTGAACTGCAGTATTTGAAACAGAGCCAATGTTGCACTCAACATGCTTTACTACCGAGCTAGTGTCATCAGTAAACGGAAATATTTTAGTTTCCCGTAATACTAGAGGTCATATCAGTTATACAGGGTGTTGGAAAATTCCCGTTACAGACTTCTAGAACTTGTAGAGGGGAGTGAGTATATCGTATTTTGAATAGGAACACATGTCTGGAAACGTCATCCAACGAGACTACAGAGCGTGTGTAAATGTACGTATACACGAGGTGGTTCCGTGGTGATGTTACAGACTTTCTAGGACGATGGAGAACGATAAATGTATTAATTTGAAGTAAGGATCCCTGTACCGGAAACGAAAGAGTCGAAAGTTATAAACGAAAACCGTTCTTATACCTCTGACAGTTGAACACATGTACCAGTTCTTGTCTTGCGATGAGTGTAGCGCTGGTAACTTTCAGTGGTGGTTGTGTGAACAAAAACGAGAAAAAAATGTGCAATAAACGTTGGCTCTAAAGTGCTTTCTTAACTACTATGAACACAGCCCAGTAGAGGAGATTTGTTTCACATTAACGTGGATGAACGAATGATCATAGATACTCAGGTATGCAAATTAAAGCCCACGTTTATTGGACATTTTTTCTCGGTTTTGTCCACCACCACTGAAAGTTACCAGCCCTACACTCATCGGAACGCAAGAACCGGCACATCTATTTAGCTGACAAAGTTATCAGAACGGTTTTCGTTTATAGCTTTCGACTCGTTCGTTTCCGGTACAGGGATCCTTACTTGAAATAAATACATTTATCGTTTTCCATCATTCTAGAGAGTCTATAACATCATGACGGATTCACCCAGTGTATACGTACGTTTACGGACGCCCGCGCCTATAAATCATACGCTCTGTAGTCTCGTTGGATGACGTTTCCGGACATGGGTTAGTATTCAAAATACGATGTACTCACTCCCCTCTACAAGTCCTACAAGTGTGTAACGGGAATTTTCGACCGCCCTGTATAAATAAGGAACAGGAATGGCCCCAACACTGATCCCTGGGGCACCTCCCGTTTGACCGTACCCCACTCAGGCCCCACACCGCATAATAAGTTACAGTGGTGTGCAGCCTAGAGAGCCTGTATAGGGAGAGAGTGGCCAACCGGACGATACGGCGGCCATTTTTCTGCCAAACTACGGGCGGGACTTTTGAAAGGCCAGCAGTGGAGTACACACTCACCGAATCAAAAGCACAAGACAATATGACGGTTTCAAGATCAGTTTTGTACAAAATTGTGTCTGAAAACCTAAACTTTAAGAAACTGTGTTCTCGGTGGGTACCCAGACTCCTCACAGATGACCACAAAGGGAAGAGATTTGCCACTTCATTGGACTTTTTGATTCGTTACGAGGAAGAAGGGGATGACATGTTGAGTCAAATTGTCACTGGAGAGGAAACATGGGTATCCCATATCACTCCCGAAAGCAAGCGACAATCGATGGAATGGCGACACACAACCTCACCCGTCAAGGTCAAAGCCAAACAGACGCTGTAAAAGCGCAAGATTATGGCAACTGTGTTCTGTGACCGGCGCGGTGTTTTGCTAGTGGGCTTTATGCCACGAGGAACGACAATCAACTCAGATGCCTACTGTGCAACTCTAAAGAAGCTCAGCAGAGCAATTCAAAACAAAAGGCGCGACATGCTGACAAAAGGAGTTTTGCTCCTGCACGATAACGCTAGGCCTCACACCTCTCAAAAGACGATTCTTTTGGCTGGGAAGTTTTGGACCATGCACCATACAGCCCCGACCTTGCTCCTAGCGATTTTCACCTTTTCCGGTACCTGAAACACCATCTTGGCGGGCAGCGCTTCAATGACGACGATGAAGTGAAAGCGGCCGTGAACTCTTGGCTGTCCGAGCAGGCGGTCGAATTCTTTGAAGAGGGAATTAAAAACTTAGTTATACAGTATGACAAGTGCTTAAATAAGCAAGGCAACTATGTAGAAAAATAAGTAAAAGTGTGTAGAGTCAGAAAATAAAAAGTTTTTTTACAAAAGTATTTGTATCTTAAAAAAAACGGCCCTTACTTAAAAAACAACCCTCGTAGGAAGCACGAGAGACGTTTGGAGCCATTTTTCTGCCAAAGCTAACCAACCAATCACGGGCAACTTCACCTATGGCCACTCTCTCTCTAGTGCAACCGCACTGGCAGCGCCCTCTTGGGTAAGCGAGAGGCGGCAGGCAGGCAGCTAGCACGCGGTGGGCGAGTGGTCGCTGCGCGCGCTCAGAGGCTGTCTATATCCGTCCGCAGCTGTGCGCCGTGCACTTCGGCTGCGTCATCGCCGCTGCGCTGTCGCTATGCACCTCGCTGCATTGCGCTGCATCGCTCTCGTAAGGAAAGCGCACAACCAGTGGGTCACCGATTGTGCTCATCTTTCTCGCTATTGCAGTATCTACTTACAAGGGCTGGACAAAAATATGCAAACACCGCGAGAAATGCGTGCTTAAACATGAGTGCAATGGTAGTGAAGCCTGGAGGTTGCACTGTTGTATCTTATCACGAAAGGCACTTGAGCAGTGTCCGCAGAACGTTGCAAATATCACTCGCGGTCAGAGCAGTGTCTTATGTAGTTGCGGGAGCATTGCGTCGGAGCTAAGTGAAATCGAACGTGGGCAAATTGGTTCAAAATATGGTTCAAATCGCTCTGAGCACTAAGGGACTTAACTTCTGAGGTCATCAGTCCCCTAGGACTTAAAACTACTTAAACCTAACTAACCTAAGGACATCACACACATCCATGACCGAGGCAGGATTCGAACCTGCGACCGTAGAGGTCACGCTGTGCCAGACTGAAGCGCCTAGAACCGCACGGCCACACAGGCCGCCTCTCATTTTATCGTGATGAATATTTCTCCCTATGTAGGTGGGTGCCAATCGAATGTTTTCGCAATCGGAGGAGAATACTGGTGATTGAAATTTCACGAGAATATCCCGAAAAACGCCTTTGTTTTAATGATTGCCACTCCAATTCACGTATCATATCTGTGACCCTATCTCCCCTATTTCGCGATAATACAAAACGATCTCCCTTCTTTGTACTTTTTCGATGTCATCCGTCAGTCCCACCTGATGCGGATCCTGCACCGCACAGCAATACTCCAGAACAGGGCGGACAAGCGTGGTGTAAGCAGACTCTTTAGTAGACTTGTTGTCCGCCCCCGGTAGCTGAGTGGTCAGCGCGACAGGATGTCAATCCTAAGGGCCCGGGTTGGATTCCCGGCTGGGTCGGAGATTTTCTCCGCTCAGGGACTGGGTGTTGTGCTGTCCTAATCATCATCATTTCATCCCCATCGACGCGCAAGTCGCCGAAGTGTCGTCAAATCAAAAGACTTGCAGCCGGCGAACGGTCTACCCGATGGGAGGCCTTAGTCACATGACATTTTTTTTTTGTAGACCTGTTGCACGTTCTAAGTGTTCTGCCGATGAATCGCAGTCTTTGGCTTGCTCTACCTACAATATTATCTATTTGATCGTTCCAATTTAGGTTATTTGTAATTGTAACCCCTAAGTACTTAGTTGAATTTACAGCCTTCAGATTTGTGTGACTTATCGCGTAATCGAAATTTAGCTGATATCTTTTAGTATTCATGTGAATAACTTCAGACTTTTCCTTATTCAGGGTCAATTGCCACTTTTCTCACCATACACATACCTTATCTAAAACATTTTGCAATTCGTTTTCGTCATCTGATGACTTTACAAGACGGTAAATGACAGCATCATCTGCAAACAATCTAAGACGGCTACTGAGATTGTCTCCTATGTCTAATATAGATCAGGAACAATAAAGGGCCTATAACACTTCCTTGGGAAACGCCGGATATTATTTCTGTTTCACTCGATGACTTTTCGTCTATTACTACGAACTCTGACCTTTCTGACAGGAAATCACGAATCCAGTCGCACAACTGAGGCGATACTCCGTCGGCACTCACTTTGGTTAGAAGACGCTTGTGAGGAACGGTGTCGAAAGCCTTCTGGAAATCTAAAAATATGGAATTAATTTGACATCCCCTGTTAATAGCACTTATTACTTCGTGAGTATAAAGAGCTAGTTGTGTTTCACAAGAACGATATTTTCTGAAACCGTGCTGACCATTTGTCAATAAATCGTTTTCTTCGAGGTACTTCACAATGTTCGAATGCAGTATATGTTCCAAAACCCTGCTGCAAATCGACATTAGTGATATAGGCCTATAATTCAGCGGATTACTCCCACTTCCCATTTTGGGTATTGGTGTGACTTGATCAATTTTCCAGTCTTTCCAGTTTTTACAGCGCACACATAGAAAGCATCATCCGTTAAGTCACAACACGGACGGAAGTATGTGTTGAGTGATAACGACAGACGGTCATTAAGACGATTGTGACGAAAAGTGAGAGGACAATAGCTGCTAAAGTCACCGCAGAAGTGAATATCACACTCGCGAACATGGTTCTTCTGATTTTATTGCTTAGTGGAGACACAATGGCAAAAAAAAGTACCTGCAGCCTACTTCACCAGATAGTCAGTGCTGATCATTCCTGCAGCTTTTTAGTTGTAATGGCCAGGGGAGACTCCCTGGCGCTTATGTTGGCCGTTCTGCAGTGGCATCAGTCACGTACTCCAACGAAAAATAGTCTCCATTCGCGGGACATGTCTGGAAAGCAAGTTTGAATGAAACGGTCCTTTCCTTCCACGATGTACGCTATCTTATGCCTTTTTTAAACAATATGATTGCTGGATGTCAACATTACTTTGACTTCACCATACGATAGCCCTGTACCTAAACATGTCGGCAGGTCTAGAATACCGAGTAGAACTGATATTTCATTACAAATTTCCTTATTAAATTTACTGATTTCTTAAATACTCCTTCAATCGAACGTTGACTGTGGTCACCTGAGTTGTAATTCTTCCTCTTGTGTGAAACCCTGATTAGCCGGCCGCTGTGACCGAGCGGTTCTAGGCTCTTCAGTCTGGAACCTCACTGCTGCAACGGTCGCAGGCTCGAATCCTGCCTCGGGCATGGATGTGTGTGATGTCATTAGGTTAGTTAGGTTTAAGTAGTTCTAAGTCTAGGGGCCTGATGACCTCAGGTGTTAAGTTCCATAGTGTTTAGAGCCATTTGAACCATTTGAAACCGTGATTGGAATTGTTATAAATCGAATAACTAGGTGCAGTTTCTTTGTAAGAGTTGCATGAAATAGTCGCTGAGGCACCTCCACGTTTGGGCGAAACATAGCTGAAAAATTTCAGGTTTACATTTCATGTCACTGCGTCTTCGCTGATTCACCCCAAAGGAATTAATTCCATTGACATAAGATTATCACAAACATAATTCCCTTCCTTCCTCTCCTTCCTCTCCCCCCCCCCCCCCCCCCCCCCCGCCTCTGTGCAATCGTACCGCTCCTGATGCGCCATTCGTGAATGGCTCTAGAGGAATTGAATCATTATGTACTTTCTGCGACACTTTTTACGTCAAGATAAAGGTATGGAAGTATTTAGCGATGTAAAATGTTGATCGGGATTTGGCCATGAAAGGGGATGAGAATTGGCATTCTACTGCCTCTGATCTGAATCTGTGTCTTACAGACCTACTTGAAACTCGAAACTATATGGGACACTGTTGATTACGACTTACCTGCAAGACGAGCACTCGAGACAATTGAATACGAAACGAAATTATGTTGTTCCAGAGGCGTCTCAAGTCTCAAACATCTGTGATGTACGTATCCAGACTAAAGCGACGAATGAAAATTTGCACCAAGGCCAGGGTTCGAACCTAGGTCTCCTCCTCACCATCAGATACTCTAACCGCTACGCCAACCTGGCTCACTGGTTTTGTGTAACTGGACGGACTACCCAAGCACGCCTCTCACCTCAGTGCAAATTCACATTCTCGCTTCAACCCATTTTTTTCCTTGTTTTGGCTCTGGGTTCCAAGGACCATACAGCCACCATTCTCAACCATTTGGTATTCCCCCTACATTCGAACAGCGTTGCAGGGGCCTCTGCAAGGCTGTTTGAGTGTAGGGGGATACTAAGCGGGGTTAGGCATGAATGGAAATTTGAACTGAGGAGAGCCGGCCAGGGTGACCGAGCGGTTCGACGCGCTACAGTCTGGAACCGCGCGACCGCTAAGGTCGCAAGTTCGAATCTTGCCTTGGGCATGGATGTGTGTGATGTCCGTAGGTTAGTTAGGTTTAAGTAGTTCTAAGTTCTAGGGGACTGATCACCTCAGAAGTTAAGTCCCATAGTGCTCACAGCCATTTGAATCATTTTTGATTGAGGAGAGAGAAGTGCTGTGGTAATGGCTGCAGGTGTACAAAGCCACTGTACCAGGGTGGCATAGTGAGCAAGAGACATGCTTTCGAATCCCAGCTGTGGTACAGATTTTCAATCGTCGCTTCAATCTGCATACATGCACCACGATTGAATAAGAAACATGTAGCACCAAACTCTGTACTTGTCGAGCTTCAATGACTGATTTAGATGTTATTATCTGAAGTACCTGAATATACAGACGTATTTGAAGTGTAGAATAGTTTCTGTATCTTAAGGCTTTATAATAACTTGAATGTTGGCTTAGCGGAAAGAATTGTAGGTGACGATGGCTTTATTGTAGCAAAATCAAGAAGCAAATAAATACAATAAAATAAAAGTTAAAAGTGGTAGTCTCTTTACTGTTTTTCAGATGTGTAGGCAGCGGGATTTTATCTCCCTTTCGTTTTGATATTGAGTCCAAAGAACAGAAATAAAACTCTACATTTAACGTGCAGGTACTGGGCAAGCCGAATCCGCCAATAATTCGCCAATAATAATCCGTTGGCTGCATTACAGCCCGAGTTAGGTCGGAGGGGCTGGCACGCAGGTCATCCTTTTACTGGTGCCAGCTCATGTGCTGCAGAGTGCTACTGTTGTTGTTTGTTTCACCTGACAAATATAGAAACTGGCTCACAGCAAAAGTTGGCCGGCATTACGCGCCTTGCATTTGAATTGGGCCACTCCGCATCTGTCTGTAGCTGGAATAGAAACCGAGCAATTAATGTATTCGATGTGGCGTGGTAAGCGTACATTACCACTACATCTGCAACCGCAGATAATGTGGTTAACGTGCGTTTGTGTGGTGACTGTAGGTATAGAAATGGTTGTAGAAAGATGTTTTGTAGCTATTATTTGACTAACAAATGTGGGAGTGGTGATGGTGTAGAGTTCCTAACCGACAGAAATGGGTGCTCTAGATGAAATTTCGAATCGCTCCTCGTGAGCATGGAGTGCGAAGATGTGACACTGTAGATGTGATCCGCCCGACAGATCAGGGCATTGTGCTTTCAGGCCTATTTGTGTTGTGCGAGAAAACTATCCTATTCTGATGGCTCCCTTAATTCTCATCACCATTTTCGTATTAAGCCCGCACAACAGAAATAAATCTCCACATTGAGCTTGCAGTTGCTGAGTAATCCAAATCCATCAACGCTGGGCGAATATCAGCGCAGGATACTGGAGCCACTCATAATGTTGACAATTTTAACTCTTACAAATCTGATTCTATGGACACATAACCCCTCGAAATGAGATCCAGTAGAAAGGTTTGCCCCGTGGTAAAAAAATAAAGTAATAAATTTGAATTTTCGTCTAACACTCTCAAGGTAAACTTGATTTAAGACATCCCACCACTCCGCACCAGCATTACCAGATCAACGCGTTAACCACTTCACCTCATTCGGTAGAAGTTCCAAAATGGTTCAAATGGCTCTGAGCACTATGGGAGTTAACATGTGAGGTCATCAGTCCCCTAGACTTAGAACTACTTAAACCTAACTAACCTAAGGACATCACACACATCCATGCGTAAGGCAGGATTCGAACCTGCGGCCGCAGCAGCAGAGCGGTTCCGGAGTGAAGCTTCCAAAACCGCTCGGTCACAAAGGTCGGCTGTGAGATGTGATAGATACGCTGCTCTGTGTACGACAGTCATAACACTTTACTGTAGCTGACGACGAAATCTCGTGAAAATTTAACCAGTTCACACGGCTAGGAAACAAAGGACGTTCCGTAAACACCGAGGTCACTTTAAAGACCACGTCACACGTTGAAAGAAGAAAGATTAGGGTTTAATGTTCCGCCCATGACGAGGTCTTTAGAGATGGATGACAAGTTCAGATGTGAGTAGGAAGGGGAAGGAAATCGGCCATATACTTTTCAAAGAAAACCATCCAAGCATTCGCCTTGATCTATTGAGGAAAACACAGAAAACCTAATTCTGGATGGTCAGGGAGAGATCTGAACAGCCTTCCTCCTCAGTGAGAGCACAGTGCCTGAGTATTTACGATTAAATGCCTAATATCGGTCCTGGTCCTTGAAACACCGATATTAAAGACAAAATATTGATCTCTGATGTTACAAAAAACAAAGCTTCTTGTTACTACTGTGAATAATTTTTTAGTCAGTTAAACCAATCTTTTTGTGAACATGTCTCACAACGACACGAGTTTATCACTTTTCCGACTTGTTAAACGCGGCATGGTGGGTGGTGATGGTTGGGGGGAGGGGGGGGGGGGGGAGAAGGAAATTTTTTAACAGGTTAAAACAGGAACATTGGCTATTGTTTTACATAAGCGCGAACGCAATGCGCACCTAGAGTCCATTCTTTTATGGTCTACAACTGCATTCACACTCTGCAAGCCACCGAGTGGTGGGCGGCCAAGGGTACCACTGCTAGTCACTTCCTTTCCTTGCCCGCGAAAGGTAAAGGTCCCGAGTTCGAGTCTCGGTCCGGCACACAGTTTTAACCTGCCAGGAACTCCCTCTATTAGCTTTCTCGGCGGTGGCAGTTTGAAACTATGCACCACGTGGCGGGTCGTAACGGAAATCTCGAACGGTGAATATTTTTTCTTATATCGTATAAATTGAACAAAAATCAATAAATGCTTCTTAATTAATTAATCAATCGCGAAAAAGCCTGTGATAAATAAATTGTTAACATTAAACATATTTAAACATTCAAATACCTTTGTCCTGATTTTGACGCAGCGCTCTGAAGGAACGTCTGGTCGCTTACCTGTCTTCCAAAAAACTCGGCGTAACCGTTGCGCGGCTCTTTCTCTCGAGCAGCGCGAAGTGGTGGGGGAGGCCCATGACCAACCTCTGCTAAGAAAACGTTTTTTTTTTTTTAGACTTTCGCACCTCTGGTCGAACCATCCTGTTCCTGCTCTTTGCCTTCCACTGACTGTGTTAAAGTTGGTAGAAGATTCTGAGACCCACTACATCTCTGGTTTGTCTGCTACCGCACTCAAAACATTCACACCTGACCACGTTCTTTAAGGAGAGGTGGGGAAATGTAAATAGGGACACAGGACGTGCATATTGTAATGAGAATAAAAGACTTTGATCCATAATTGTTTCTACATGCATTTAATTTGCGACTGAGATTATTTCACTGTTCATTAATTATGTAAAGTAATTGAATTTACGCTGATAATGTCTATCAGCTGATAGCAACATAACACTGATTTTAACTATGTAACGAAACCTATTGTGACGTTACAATATAGACAGTTTACTCTCGCTCAGTGCACGGATGGCACAGGACAGAAAAACGCTTGTGTATTGGTGCAAAGCACTCTGTGTCGGGTAGCGTAGAGAGGCGTGTGGAGGACAGAGTGCGACAGCACGAGTCGGACGCACGCGCGCCAGCCGACAGTGAATGAACTGCTGCGTGGGACTCAGCACCAGATAGGCAGCAGAGCCGGGCAAGGGCGGCCGGCGGCGCCTCTGCTACACGTGTCGTTCCTCTGGGGAGGGCGAGGGCCGCCCGCTGTTTATGGAGTGTATCTGAATTTCATCGGGTCAGCATCGCGCACCGGCGGCCGAGGCGCCGTATCGTGTGCAGCGGCGTTCGAGAAAGACAACGCCAGCTATTCCTGACCGAAGAACACGCTCACATGTCAGCGTCGCTTGCTTTTTCTTTTCGCCTCTTCTGCTGTTTTAACACGCTGTCGACAGCGCTTTCCTTAGAGAAGGCGTCCGGCCAAACAATCTGGAGGTAATCACTTTCTTCTTTGTTTTGCTGCATATTGAAGCTACGCTGACGACGTGATCATTGACGGTGCTACGCTTCTTAGACAGACCTAGACCTCCTATACATGACAAGTAAAATTTATTTACGTAATGTTTCCTCATACACCATATCCACTACAAAGACAATTTTTTGTTTTGCATTAGCGTCGTGGATATTCGCATATCGTCAAAGAGATTTTAATACATTCATATTTAACTGAACTTAAAGCCATCCGAACAAGTCTCAAAGACCCAACGGAACCGACCGACCACCGTATCATCCTCAGATGTTAGGCGTCACTAGATGAGGATATGGAGGGCCATGTGGTGAGCACAACGTTCTCCCGGCCACAGTCAGTTTTCGTGAGTGGAGTCGCTGCTTCTAAATCCTTCTCTTTCTGGATCATCGCTAGTGTAAAATCAGTTTCTTGTGCATTACTTTTACCTCTTCTACCCACTTAGAGGTGAACTTTAATGATGTGACGTAGCTACTCAGCCGGTGTTCGTCCATTCTATCTAGGTGTCCATAAAATTTCAGCGGTCTTTTCCGCATTATATACGTTAAGTTTTCGGTGTGCTAGTAGAGCTCCTCGTTTCTCTTGCTCTCCAAGCCTCACCAGCAGTCTTCTGAAGTCCCAGAAACTTCCTTCCTTCTTTTCAAGTTCTTCCAACTGTCCTTTTTTATTTAGAATGAGACACTCCGAAGCAGAGAGTCCTTCCGGTTTTATGACTGAATTGTAGTGCATGATTCTGACTTTGTAGGACATCACTGTACAACACAATGCATGCACCTTTGTGTGCTTGCATTCAACATTCTGGCAGTTACACCGGTTATTAATGTATCAGAATTTCCCATCTGCAATGGCTTATCTTGTGCTTACATTAACCTGTGATCTTGGAATGATAATCACTTTAATATGTTACCTTGAGAAATGTATTACCAAATTTTCATCACTCCACATTAATTATTTTTTAGTCTTGCAATACTTTTCCCGTCATTGCATTTTGCAAGTTAGAGAGAAAAACACATTATTTTAAGCGTCCTGTACATCTCGTAGTTGCCACTATTTATACTGTGAAATCCCAAATCAGTTTCCATCTTTTAATTATTTTTTGCTCTCATACTACACTCAGGGTTAATGATGAGAAACTAGTCTCCTGTTTTCCCATTAATTAAAAACTTCCTTTCTCATGGTGACTGCAGGCGTTATCTGCACGTTCCATGCGCGATATGACGTCACTGCATCCACAGTGCTATTCCGGGAGTGTAAGGCGACTATGGGAGCTAGCAGTCTGTTGCCGATATCCGAGTGCCGCGTCCACTAATAGCACAGACAGCGCAACGGCTAAGGACAGAGGGGAAGAGATTCGCGGAACGTCTTCCCACGCCTCTGTCTGTGAACAGTCCGTGACGCATCGCATCACGGGCAATTGTAGGGCGTCGCAACAAGCCGAGGATGATTAAAGTGAGCCCCGCTGCCTGGAATAACGGAGCAGCAAAAACGTTGACCTCTGCCCGTCGTGTCAACTACTGACTCGCTCTGCGAAGCCAATAGATCACGCGCGAGTGGGTGCAACTGCCCAGGCTGCCGCGATTTTTCCTGGTACTCACACTCGTTGAAGGATAAAGTTCCCAGTAGGCGAGTAACGCAAGTTTATGTGTGCGAGCTCTCCTCAAGGAATCTGACAGTAGTATATACTCACGAATCGCCGCTGTTTAAGTCCACAAGATAACTACACTGTCCAGTCTCGTGACCGTCTGTCAAAAGCCCGAATAATTACCTTTTGAAACGCGGACCGCTACGAGATGTGCAGGAAGGTACCGGCAGGGCTTTGGAGGAATGACGATTCCAATACTGTGGCTAGCTGTATTTCACTACTGGCCATTAAAATTGTTATCGTCCACAAGAATCCCCAAACAGGATAACTAACAACGATACCTTCCATCTAAAACATGTAACAACAAACACGGCAAGAAAAGCAATAATGAGAATCTCTTCTGATGCAATAGGCAACGACAGTATCGGTATAACCATGGTTAAGAATGTTGCCGATATCTTAGTACCTGTCTTAGCTGACATATTTAATTTTTTCCTCGTGAACGGAATATACCCCACTGCATTTAAGAGAAGCATAATTCGACCCATCCCTAAGGTCGAAAACCCGCAACTGCCTAGTGATTACCGACCAATTTGCATACTGCCTGCTGTTTCCAAAGCACTTGAATATATTTTTCATGACCAAATCACTGAACACTTGCATGAATTCAGTCTATATGACAAATTTCAATCCGGTTTCCGTAAACATCACAGCACAAACACTGCTCTAATTAAAGTAACTGATGACCTGAAATATGCCATCGACAATCGAAAGGCAACAATATTGACGCTACTGGACTTCAGCAAAGCTTTTGACACTATTAACTTTGACATATTACTCAGAAAAATGCAACAGCTTAATTTCTCTTATAGTGCAATGAGATGGTTTGAAAGCTACTTAAAAGACAGACAGTAAGGTGTTGTCTGCGCAAATGAAAAATCTTCCTGGAAACATGTTTCTTCGGGAGTGCCACAAGGATCAGTCTTAGGACCACTTTTGTTTTCCTTATATGTCAACGATATTTTGTCGGTTTTGTCCTCCTGTAAACATCATTTCTATGCCGACGACCTCCAGCTCTACCTAAGCGTCAGACCTGAAGACGTAAACACTGCAATCGCTCTGATGAATGATGATCTGTCTTCAGTAGTGACATGGGCGAAAAACCTGGGGCTTAAATTAAATGCGAAAAAGACGCAAGTAATCTTAATAGCCCATCAGAAATTAATAAGTTCAGATTTCCGCGAACGGCTACCTCCTATTCTGCTCGAAGGTACTCTAATACCATATCAGAAAACAGTGAAGAACTTGGGTGTAACTTTGGACGAGCATCTCAACTGGGCGGAGAATACAGTCGCAGTGTGCCGAAAGACATCTGCTTGTCTCTATGCTCTCAAAAAGTTTCGGAACATATTTCCACAGGACTTGAAACGCCAGCTGGTGCAAGCACTCGTTCTACCGAACGTAGACTATTGTGATGTGATTCAACAAGGCATGAGTAGTGAAAACAAAAGACGGCTAGAGCTAACCATGAATGCCTGTGTGCGTTACACCTGCAAAATTCGCCGATATGATCATGTTAGTGCTTCATACTCCGAGCTAGGGTGGCTGCGGCCGGACAAACTGCGTGACTACCACACTCTATGTCTACTTCACCGACTCCTCGTCGCGCAAGCACCCCAGTACCTAGCTTCAGAGATTAAAAACCTGTCATGCCATCATAATCGAAACACGAGGTCACTCTTATCTGGTATCCTAACTGTGCCCACTCACAAAACAAAAACTTTTGCAAACTCCTTCTCAGTTGCCGCTGTCCGCCTCTGGAACAAACTGCCCCTTACCTTGAGGAAAATTCAATCTCCTGTTGCTTTTAAGAAGAAGTTGAAGCATTTCCTACTATCATCCGCATAAAATTCTCCACAAAATTAATGTGCAAGGCCAATCCTCTCATCTGTCAAATAGCAAAGCTAGCGTCTCCTATCTTGCTCCTGAGGTGCCTTCCTCTTCATCTATCTCTATTAGCCACGCAGTCTCCTTTTCCTTTATGTTTTCCTTAATTATGTTTCATCATGTCTCTCTATTCTTCTCCTCCCTTCACCATGAGTCTCCCTCATACTCCCTGCTGCCAGCACTCCTATCTAAAATCTTTCTCTTCAATAATGTATTTTTCGAGGTGTACCTTTCTAATTGTTTATCTCAATTTTTGTATTAGATGTAGTTTAACATGCCAACTAAAACATATGTCTGTAAAATAAGTAGAATGCCTGGTTAGATGTAAGAGAGGGCCTGATGGCCCTAATCTTGCTAGGTTAAATAAATAAATAAAATAAATAAATTAATTAAAATTGTTACACCACGAAGATGACGTGCTATAGACGCGAAATTTACCGACAGGAAGAAGATGCTGTGATATGCAAATGATTAGCTTTTCAGAACATTCACACAAGGTTTCCGCCGGTGGCGACACCTACAGCACGCTGACATGAGGAAAGTTTACAACCGATTTCTCATATACAAACAGCAGTTGACCGGCGTTGCCAGGTGAAACGTTGTTGTGATGCCTCGTGTAAGGAGGAGAAATGCGTACCGCCACATTTCCGACTTTGATATAGGTCGAATTGTAGCCTATCGCGATTGCGTTTTATCGCATCGCGACATTGCTGCTCGCGTTGGTCGAGATCCAATGACTGTTAGCGGAATATGGAATCGGTGGGTTCAGGAGGATAATACGGAACGCCGTGCTGGATCCCGACGGCCTCATATGAGTAGCAGTCGAGATGACAGGCATCTTATCCTCATGGCTGTAACGGATCGTGCAGCCACGTCTCGATCCCTGAGTCTACAAATGGGGTCGTTTGCAAGACAACAACCATCTGCACGAACAGTTCGACGACGTTTGCAGTAGCATGGACTATCAGCTCGGAGACCATGGCTGCGGTTACCCTTGACGCTGCATCACAGAAAGGAGCGCGTGCGATGGTGTACTCAACGACGAACCTGGGTGGACGAAAGGCAAAACGTCATTTTTTCGGATGAATCTATGTTCTGTTTACAGCATCAGGTTGGTCGCATCCCTGTTTGGCGACATCGTGGTGAACGCATATTGGAAACGTGTATTCGTCATCGTGATACTGCCGTATCACTCGGCGTGATGGTATGGGGTGCCATTGGTTACACGTGTGGGTCACCTCTTGTTCGCATTGACGGCGCTTTTAACAGTGTACGTTACATTTCAGATGTGTTACGACCCCTTCATTCGATCCCTGCGAAAATAGTTCAGCAGGATAATGCACGACCGCATGTTGCAGGTCCTGTACGGGCCTTTCCGGATACAGAAAATTTTATACTGCTGCCCTGGCTACCACATTCTCCAGATCTCTCACCAATTGAAAACGTCTGGTCAATGGTGGCCGAGCAATTGGCTCGTCACATAACACCAGTAACTGCTCTTGATGAATTGTGGTATCGTGTTGAGGCTGCACGGGCAGCTGTACATGTACATACCATCCAAGCTCTGTTTGACTCAATGCCCAGCCGTATCAAGGCCGTTATTACGGCCAGTGGTGGTTGCTCTGGGTACTGATTTCTCAGGATCTATGGACCCAAATTGCGTGGAAATGTAATCACATGTCAGTTATAGTATAATATATTTGTCCAATGAATACCCGTTTATCATCTGCATTTCTTCTTGGTGTAACAATTTTAATGGCCAGTAGTGTACGTTTCTCAGCTGTAGACCCATGGCACGAACAGCACGATCAAGGTGGTCACACAGATTCTCGACTGGGTTTTAATCCGGGGAGTTTGATGTCCAGGGAAGTACGGTAAACTCAATCCCGGTGCTCTTTGAACCACGCAAGTACACTACGAGTTGTGTGACATGTTGCACTGTTCTGCTGGTAGATGCCGTCGTGCCGAGGAGAAACGAACTTCATCTAGGGGTGGTAATAGTTGCCAAGGATAGAAACATACTTGTGTTGTCACATCGTGCCTTCCACAATAAGGATATCTCCCTGGAATACCACAAAAATATTCCCCAGACCCAACTAGCACTTTTCTCGCATGACATACTGAAAGCATTGGATCAAGATAGGCAAGTAAATGAAGTATTTCTTGATTTACGAAAGCATTTGACTCACAACTAGGCATATTAGCAAAAGTACGATCATATGGGGTATCAAGTGAAATTTGTGACTGGATTGAGAACTCTTTGGTATGAAGGACGCAGGATCTTATCATGGATGGAGAGACATCATCAGGTGCAGATGTAACTTGGGCTGGGCCCAAGGGAATTCTGTTGGGAGCCTTGCTGTTCATGTTGTATAATAATGACATTGCAGACTATATTAATAGTAACCTGCGACTTTTTGCACACGATACAGTTATCAATAATGTCGTATTGTCTGGAAGAAGATGCATAAATATTCAATTAGATCTTTATAAGATTTCAAAATTTGCTTGAAATGTTCAGAAATGTAAAATTGTGCACTTCACAAAACGTAGAAACATAATATCCTACAACATATGTTGGAATCGGCTAACTCGCATAAATACATGGGTATAGTAATTTCTAGGGATATGAAATGGAATGATCACATAGTTTCAGTCGTGGGTAAAGCAGATGGTAGACTCTGGTCTATTCGTAGAATACAGCGGAAGTGCAATTAGTCTACAAAAGAAACTGCTTATAGATCACTCTTACGCCCCATTCTAGAATTGCTCAAATGTTTGGGACCATTACGAAATAGGACTAACAGAGGATATACAGAGATGTATAGAGAAGGGCAGCATGAGTGCTCAGAGGTTTGTTTGAGCCATGGGAGAGTGTTAGAGTGATGCTGAAAACAACTAAAATTTCCGACTCTTGAAGATAGACGTAAAGTACCCCGAGAAAGTCTACTAACAAAGTTTCAAAAATAGGTTTCAAATGATGAGTCTATGAATATAATACAATTTCATGTGTATCGCTCATATAGGGAGCGTGAGGACAAGAGGTGTTCAAACAATTATTCTTCCCGCTCTCCATATGTGAATGGAATGGCAAAAAACCCTAACAACTGGTACAATGGGATGTACTCTCTGCCATGTACTTCACTGTGGTTTGCAAAGTTAGATGTACATGTAGATGTATGTGCTGACCGTCAATTGATCGATCCCATCCCACCAGAGTTGTGTCCAAGTACTGCGCCCAATCGCGGTATGCTTGGTACATCATTCATTATTATTGAATCAGGCTGGACCCCATCGTACAGTTAAGTCTTCCGTGTTTTCTGTCGCTGTCTTAAATGACATTGTCACTGTAACAGGCATTGTACAATGCGGCATTCCTCAAGTGTCAAACCGTTTCTACGGTTAGCAGTTATACGTTTCTAGAAGTGGGAGAAAATAGCACTCTCTCCCCCGCCTTGGACCCTTCAGACGATTGTTCCTGGGCCGTACAAGCCAACAGCCACCTGTCCGATGGAGCATAAAACATGATTCATCTGAAAAGGTCATCTGTTGGCACTCAGTGGGCGTCCAGTTCCGTTGTCGGTGTGCAAATTCGAGCCTCCGGGGCATGAACCAGGCGCCTGCTGTTGAGTTCCATATGCCCTTGGTTCATCTGGGCAGACAGTTGCTCGACAGTTGCACATCTACTCGCCCACACGCATCTCCGCACAAGTCGCTCACACCTGTCGTCTAAGACTCATGCTGCACCACAGTTGCCTCGGTACAGGTTCTGGATAGCGCCATTTTGCCGAGCACGGCGTACTTTAATCGCGGTGGCACGCGAACATTTTCAAACTTAGCCGTTTCGGAAATGCTTCCACCCTTGGCCCGCAAGCCAATGATCACACCCTTTTGGACGTCAGACAAATACGAGGGTGAGTCAAATGAGAACCTTAAATTCGTAATAACAAATCGAAATTTCGCGCCGTTATCCTGTAAGTTGGTAAGCGTGCTACAAACAGCGTGCAGAATAGTCTGTAGGTAGCAACATACTGCAGATGCACATATACCGTCGCAGTATCAGTTTAAAGATGGCCGCCCCCACTTGCGACTTGCACCAGAGAAGGACAGCATTCTGTTATTCGGTGTTTGCGAAGTGAAGGTGTGAAACCTATTCAAATTCATCGACGAATGAAGGTTCAGTACGGTGATGCATGTTTGTCACAGCAGCAGGTCTACGAATAGAGCAGAAAGTTCGCAAATGGTGTGACTTCAGTGGAAGATGCTCCTCGTCCAGGTCAGGCACAACGAGTTGTGACTCCACAGAACATTGCAGCAGTTGAAGCAATAGTGAAGGAAAACCACCGAGTGACACTGAATGACATTGCAGCATATTTACAGATTAGTCATGGGTCAGCACACCACATTGTGCATGATGTGCTCCAGTTTCACAAAGTGTCTGCAAGTGCTACGGCAGCTGACTCCTGAAATGAGAGAACGACGTGCTGATGCTTGTAAAGAACTTCCTCGGCGCTTTGAACGAGAAGGTGATGGCTTCCTTGCAAGAATCGTTACTGGGGACGAAACCTGGGTTCACTTCCAGTAAACTGAAACGAAGAGAGGGAGCAAGGAATAGCGCCATTCCTCATCACCAAAACCAAAGAAGTTTCGAACAGATCTATCAGCAGGGAATGTTATGCTGACTCTCTTTTGGGATGAAAAAGGCGTTATTTTGGAGCATTACATGGCTAGAGGGACCACTGTCACCAGTGCATTATACACAGAGCTCCTAAAAAATCATCTGCGGCCTTCAATCAAATCAAAGCGACGTGGATTGCTGTCAGCAGGTGTCCTTTGTCAACATGACACCGCAAGGCCCTACACTGCCCGTACAACAGTTGCAACAATCACAGACCTGCATTTTGAGTGTCTTCCTCATCCACCATACTCACCAGACCTTGCCCCCAAGTGATTTCGATATGTTTGGACCACTCAAAGACGCAATGGGAAGAAAGAAGTTCCGTTCTGATGAAGAGGTACGCCACGCGGTGCATGAGAGGTTGCGAGGACTACCAAAACAATTTTTTTCTAAAGGAATTAATGCACCTTGTAAGCGCTGGAGGACTTGCATTGAGCGTGGGGGAAAGTGATACAGCTTTATACCACTTCTGCACAATAAATAATATTTTAAAAAAATATTTAAGGTTTTCATTTGACTCACCCTCGTAGCTCCATTTCCATATTATTATGACTGTACTGTTTCCTGCCCCCCCCCCCCCCCCCGACACGTTTGAATACATTCCACTCCTAGTGCTGCCACGCGCCATCCGTGAGTGGTTATTGCGCGCTGACGTCGAACATAGACGGTGATCACAATGATGTGAGTGGACCATGTAAAAACGGAGCGGACCTCCCAAACCACATCAGTGCTACACTGAATATGCGCTCGGAAAGACACCTGAACATCCTACAAATGGTGCAAACTATTCATGTACCCGTGGCAAGCAAAATGTACTACATGGCCCAAGCACTTCAGCTTCATCGTGCTTTGGCGGAGAGTATTCAGCGGGCATTCAGCTATTTCTTCTCCGTGACAACATCCTCGAAAATACAAGGCACTCACTCTGCCTCCCTCGTAGGACGGCCTTGGGCTCACCAGCGGTCGGCACCAAATCGCGACTTCCGTCATCAACAGAATGAGAGAAGAAATTCAGCGTCAGGACGCACATCTTCTCCTTACTCTTTTAACCAGCATGAGACCAGCGATCCAACCGCCACCACTACTCCTGGCGATGACTCCTCTTGAATACCAGCACATTCAGAAACACTTTCTCAGTTATGTGCGCACCAGTACGTCAAGTTCCTCACAGGTTCTCAATTGGACAGCATACAATATCCTCCCCCCATGAACCATAGACCTTGCCGTTGGTGGGGAGGCTTGGGTGCCTCAACGATACAGATAGCCGTACCGTAGGTGCAACCACAACGGAGGGGTATCTGTTGAGTGGCCAGACAAACGTGTGGTTCCTGAAGAGGGGCAGCAGCCTTTTCAGTAGTTGCAGGGGCAACAGTGTGGATGATTGACTGATCTGGCCTTGCAACATTAACCAAAACGGCCTTGCTGTGCTGGTACTGCGAACGGTTGAAAGCAAGGGGAACTACGGCCGTAATTCTTCCCTAGGCCATGCAGCTTTACTGTATGATTAAATGATGATGGCGTCCTCTTGGGTAAAATATTCCGGAGGTAAAATAGTCCCCCATTCGGATCTCCGGGCGGGGACTACTCAAGAGGACGTCGTTATTAGCTTAACCCAACATAACTTAAAATTAACTTGACTAGAAGAAGGGATCGGCTGGTAGGACATGTCCTGAGGCATCATGTTGTTGTTTTTGTTGTGGTCTTCAGTGCTGAGACTGGTTTGATGCAGCTCTCCGTGCTAATCTATCCTGTGCAAGCTCCATCATCTCCCAGTACCTACTGCAACCTATATCCTTCTGAATCTGCTTAGTGTATTCATCTCTTGGTCTCCCTCTACGATTTTTACCCTCCACGCTGCCCTCCAATGCTAAATTTGTGATCCTTTGATGCCTCAGAACATGTCCTACCAACCGATCCCTTCTTCTAGTCAAGTTGTGCCACAAACTTCTCTTCTCCCCAATCCTATTCAATACCTCCTTGAGACATGAAGGGATCACAAATTTAGCATTGGAGGGCAGCGTGGAGGGTAAAAATCGTAGAGGGAGACCAAGAGATGAATACACTAAGCAGATTCAGAAGGATGTAGGTTGCAGCAGGTACTGGGAGATGAAGAGGCTTGCACAAGATAGATTAGCATGGAGAGCTGCATCAAACCAGTCTCAGGACTGAAGACCACAAGAACAACACAAAATCATGAGAGAGAGAGAACCTGGAAACCCCACTGAAGAAAGGGAACCGTAGGTGCACTGGACAGTACTGCCGCAAAATATTCACCAGACGCTCCTGCCCTCATGGATTTGCAATTGTCAGTGACAAAATCCCTACGAACCACAAACTGCAAAGAATGCACCTCAGTGCGATCCCCGTCTGCCACAAATGCAGAACAGTTGACTCGCTCGTGCAAAGTTTTGTTTGCGGAGCACTGACGGAGATGCGGATTTTTTTCAGCCATCATCGATAGGACGAACGCACGTTATCTGAGCGTTCGGGAACTGATGCGGCCTGGCAAGATGCGAGCCCGAGCTACTAAATACAATGCAGCTCTATGGATGATCGGGCATATAGACACCTACGTTATTGAGAACAGGGGTGCCACATTCTGGGAATACTTTTCCCGTACTGAAGGGGAAATCATCGAATTTCGTGCAATAGGAACAAAAGGACAACATTTGGTAACGTGCTGCATATCATCAACAAGGAATCACCACATGTGTTCTCCACCATGCTAGTGACTACGTAATCGACACAATGAGAAAGCGAAATCCACAGATGAGTCTCTTATATTATTACATTTATTTCATGTAAGCGACACAGTCGTATGTGAATAAGTAGGATAAGGCGAGTAAGGGAAAAAATGGTTCGTAAGACAACTTCTCGGCAATTTTGAAATTCCTTCTTCTGATGCTTCTGTGCTCTGGTATCGTCATCTACAGAGGTATGTATATTTATATGACTTGTATTTCCTTGTATTAATCTGATGGATCCTTGTAAAATGCTCCTTCGACAAATAAATCACTGACTAAAACGAAAAAAAATATGAGCGGGTACGAGTGGGTCTCGCTCTCTGAGGGTACCGTACAACCTTAAC
Source organism: Schistocerca gregaria (assembly GCF_023897955.1). NCBI lineage: Eukaryota > Metazoa > Arthropoda > Insecta > Orthoptera > Acrididae > Schistocerca > Schistocerca gregaria. The sequence goes on from NC_064921.1 coordinate 756,257,146, forward strand.
TGAGTACTCGTATGCACGCAGTTTATCCATTCCGGGAATCCATACTTTCCACGACAGAATGGTTCAAATGGCTCTGAGCACTATGGGACTTAACAGCTGTGGTCATCAGTCCCCTAGAACTTAGAACTACGTAAACCTAACTAACCTAAGGACATCACACACATCCATGCCCGAGGCAGGATTCGAACCTGCGACCGTAGCAGTCGCACGGTTCCGGACTGCGCTCCTAGAACCACGAGACCACCGCGGCCGGCTTTTCCACGACAATTTTAGCTTCTTATCGACATTGACGCTGACAAGATATCGATCCCGCGAATTCCAAGACTTGCAGGAATACTTTAATCAAAAGTCTGAAGTCGGATAACAAATGACAAAAGAAATACTTTTCCGTGTAATATAATTACAAACAAACACTTCTCTGATTTTTTTCCTGTAGTTGTACTGTGAAATCTTGCTTCTTGTCAAATTTCATGATTTAGGTCAAAGGGAAGCACACTACAGGTTTTGATGAGTGAATTTGGGAGCATTAAAATATGTGGCATAAATGGCCGTATGTTCTGACTGCATTGACTTAGAAGCTTACATTTATACAACCACAGATCGTAGTACGGGACATAGATGTCAACTCGATACGCCTACCCGTTACAGACAGCCAGACGGACGGACAACGAAGTCACTCTATAACCGTTCCGTTTCTACCGACTGAGGTACGAAACCTTAAAAAATTGTATTTTTGATGGGCATCGAGCCAGGCGTGGAGCATTTATGTTAGCCTAGCTGCCAGGGAGCGGTAGACGCAGCGGCAAGACTACGGACAGCTACTCCCAGAGTCGTGGATTCGAATCCCGATGCTCAAACATCTTTTTTAAAATTACTTTCAATTAACTGTAACCCGAGGACCGTGGGTTCGAATTACAATGCAGACTTTTTTTGTTTACAATTCTGAAAGTATTTGTATGGAGTGTAGCCATGTATGGAAGTGAAACATGGACCATAAATAGTTTAGACAAGAAGAGAATAGAAGCTTTCGAAATGTGGTGCTACAGGAGAATGTTGAAAATTAGGTGGGTAGATCACGTAACTAATGAGGAGGTATTGAATAGGATTGGGGAGAAGAGAAGTTTGTGGCACAACTTGACTAGAAGAAGGGATCGCCTGGTAGGACATGTCCTGAGGCATCAAGGGAGCACAAGTTTAGCATTGGAGGGCAGCGTGGAGGGTAAAAATCGTAGAGGGAGACCAAGAGATGAATACACTAAGGAGATTCAGAAGGATGTAGATTGCAGTAAGTACTGGGAGATGAAGGAGCTTGCGCAGGATAGATTAGCATGGAGAGCTGCATCAAACCAGTCTCAGGACTGTAGACCACAACAACAACAACAATTAATGGTAATCCTAAGGTCGTGGATTCGAGTCCCTATGCATAAACATTTTTATTTTTTCGTTACTTACACCGCACATTTGAGATTGCAATTAAATTCCCAGGGAAGGTATGTAAGGTTTACACGAGAACTTCGTTTATAAAACAAAACGTCGCAATTTTAGAATCACAGAAGATGGTTCAAATGGCTCTGAGCACTATGGGACTTAACATCTGTGGTCATCAGTCCCTCAGAACATAGAACTACTTAAACCTAACTAACCTAAGGACATCACACACATCCATGCCCGAGGTAGGATTCGAACCTGCGACCGTAGCGGTCGCGCGGTGCCAGACTGAAGCGCCTAGAACCGCTCGGCCACACCGGCCGGCTTTAGAATCACATTGTCGTTTTAAAGTTTCTGTAGAAAAACAAATTGGTTTACATTAATAATATGTTCTCTCTCACCGCAAAGTTCGGCAACAAACCGCGCGTAACGCATCGTTTCGCCAAATATTGGCGAGAATGGATGATGATGTGCAATGGAATGTACTTAGATGCAGCTTCTGGGGATACTATTTATTTTTCCTCTCGATAAGATACAGCAATTGTCAATGATTTTGATGAAATTCTTTACGCGATGCTAAAAACAGACTTCATAGGTTTAGGGGTGGAATTCTATCTTGGAAATTTATTTTCAGTCCCAAATTTTGTTTGCTTTTCATTTTCAAGACTTTTATGAAAATATTAATAAATACTGTATTCTGAGCATTATTTCAGTTTACTTGCTTTGCAAGTAACGGTAAAACTGAAGATTAAAAAAATGTTCTGGATAGCGACTCGAACCCACGAGTGCCAGATTACCGTTCTGTTTTAATCCGCTGCGACAACCGGTGCCTGAGAGTTCACCGAGCGAGGTGGCGTTGTGGTTAGAACACTGGACTCGCATTCGGGAGGACGACGGTTCAATCCCGCGTCCGGCCATCCTGATTTAGGTTTCCCGTGATTTCCCTAAATCGCTTCAGGCAAATGATGGGATGGTTCCTCTGAAAAGGGCACGGCTGACTTCCTTCCCAATCCTTCCCTAATCCGATGAGACCGATGATCTCGCTGTTTAGTGTCGTCCCCCAAATCAACCCCAGTAAATGGTTCACGCCTCCCCCGACCGGCGCACAAAACGCTTTATTTTCTAAACTCTTGGCCATCTGGAGATCCAACTTCTGGCACTTCCATTTCAGACCAATTGCTGCCCACACCATTAATTTGGACGAAATCGGTGATGCGGTTACCTTGTTAGACAAGCGCAGCAAACCGAACTCTTCGTACCCCTCCGCACAGCACTCAGATCGCGACGTCATCAGAGTTAAGATGGCGGAGTCGCACCGACTGAGCTTATAATGCGGAAACATTGGCGCTGTTTATTTTATGTATCACTAAAGCCCAAAATTTTCCTAATTTTAATCCTTCTTCTTCACTGTTGAAGAAAACTAGAGCAATTAAAATCCGAGGGACGAAGATAAATCGGCAGTAGCAGAGCATGCACAGGGGCCGCGAAACTGTAGTATTATCTACGTCTAATCGTTACTATGCAAGTACGTACAGAGGCCGCAGAAATTCAAAAGATTAAAAACATGTTTAACAGAATAGGAGGAGGATTAAAATTAAACGGGTTGTGGATCAGTGGTAAATAAGGCAGTCAGTACCAACTTTTCTGCAGCGTAAATCCCATAACACACGCCTGTGCGACTCTGCGATCTTAAGCAGCGCTATGATGACGTCACTAACCGACCTATTTACATTTAAAGTTCACAAATTGATAGAAAAGTGACGTTAGTGATCTGACAGGAGCGCCGCTGACAAAGTTTCACCACTCCAGACGTGGTATTCCGGCAATTGAAATAGCCTTCATATACAAACTACACTGGTGTGCAAAATTAAAGGACGAATCTCACTTTCGCACGATGTGTCAGTGCCAAGTAATACAGCTGGATGAAACTTGGACTAAAAACAGAAAGAAATGCTACACTGTAGTACAGGAGATAACTGAAAGAAATGCGCAAAGAGACGAACAGATACGCCACTTTTATTCAAAGAGAGTAATTATGATGGTCCCCTGGACATAATAAAAGGGGGGCATGGTTGTTAACACGGTGTGTAATCAACAAGGACGGCAGATATGCCACATTTATTCAAAGAGAGTAATTATAATGAAGTCACTGCAGTATGTGATGGTCCCCTGGACATAACAAAAGGGAGCACGGTTGTTAACAGGGTTTGTGATCACCACGGACGGCAGATATGCCACATTTATTCAAAGAGAGTAATTATACTGAAGTCACTGCAGTACGTGATGGTCCCCTGGACATAACAAAAGGGAGCACGGTTGTTTAGAGGTTGTGTGATCACTACGTACGGCAGTACACGCTCTGCAAAGTACTACCAAGCTGGCCACAATGGTGGTAAAGAACTCTCGTGGTGGTGCGTTCCATTCCTCCACCAGCGCCGGTGACAATTATAGGATGGTCTTTGGTGCATATACACGTGTTGCATTACATCTTCCCAACGCACTTCACATGTGATCGATGGTATTTAAGTCGGAGGGACGGATACGTCAGTCCATTCCCCAAATATCCTCTCATTCCAAGAGCTACTCCACCTGGGCTGTTAGATGCGGACGAGCGTTGTTGTCCATAAAAATAAAGCCAGAGCAGAACGCACCCATGAAAAAACGCACATGTGGAAGGAGTACAGTGTCGTAATAAATTTGACCGTTGACGCACTTCGTCCTTCTTCCATGTTCCCGATGATTCTTCTCCGCGTGGGGTCATCGAAATGTTGTCTCCGGGCCATGTTGTAACGAAGAACATCATCACAGTGCACCGTAACTGCTCGTTGATTGAGGCATACTGTATTTTATCGTTCCTTCAACTGTCTCTTGTTGCGGGGTAGCCCCACCTGGCGCTGTAGTCACGCTGGTCGCACACCATGAGACGTCCAGATTACTGTACAAGACTGGGATACCTCTGGCAACATGTTCCAGCACTTCCATTCACTTCCACTCAGTTGTTAATATCTTATGTTACTTTTATCTATCTCGTCCTTAAGATTTGCTGAGGAAACGTTTAGTCGGACATTCTATCTCGTCCTTAAGGTTTGCTGAGGGAACGTTTAGTCGGGCATTCAGTTACTTAGCAAATGAATGAAGCAATGAGGTCGCGACACACAGCAGTGAGTAAACCGAGTAGTGATGATGATGGGACAGAACAATTTCTTTCAGAGTTTTCTTGGTAGCCTCGAAGTCCAGTTCGGCCTGGAGTCTCACTGACTGCAGTAGAATTACGTTCAGTGATGAGTCCCGCTTCGAGCTGAGCCCCGATGACCAGTGAAGACATGTGTGAAGACGTCACAGACAGCAGTGGTGGACCAACCTCGCTGTCGCCCTCCATACAGGCCGGCAACCAGGAGTGATAATCGTTCCACAGCAGGACGCCTTTGCTTGTCATCCTCGACAGCCTTACAGCACGGCTGCTCATCGACGATATTCTACGCCCAGTTTTGTAGCCCTTCATGGCAAGGCATCCTGGGTTAACATTTCAGCAAGATAATGCCCGCCCGCACACGGCGAGTGTTTCTACTGCTTGTCTTTGTGATTGCCAAATCCTGCCTTGGCCAGCAATTGAGAACATTTGGAGCGTAATGGGCAAGTTCGTCAAACAAGCTCGGGATTTTGGCGCTCTAACTCGCCAATTGAACAGAATTTGGCACTATATCACTCAGGAGGAGATCAAAGAGCTCTATGAATCAATAACTGCTTGCATAAAGGCCAGGACTCGCTCAGTTGTGAAGTTCTTTCTCTTTAATAAATCATCAGTTTTTCCGATTGTAATAATTTGTTTGTTTGTGCGTGTACAACACATCTACCTATTTTCTTCCCTTTATGATAATAAGTCACAGCTACAAAATACTAAAGCGAATGCTTTACAGACGAATGGAAAAACTGGTAGAAGCCGACCTCGGAGAAGATCAGTTTGGATTCCGTAGAAATATTGGAACACGTGAGGCTATACTGACCCTACGACTTATCTTAGAAGAAAGATTAAGGAAAGGCAAACCTACGTTTCTAGCATTTGTAGACTTAGAGAAAGCTTTTGACATTGTTGACTGGAATACTCTCTTTCAAATTCTGAAGGTGACAGGGGTAAAATAGAGGGAGCGAAAGGCTATTTACAATTTGTACAGAAACCCGATGGCAGTTATAATAGTCGAGGGACATGAAAGGGAAGCAGTGGTTGGGAAGGGAGTGAGACAGGGTTGTAGCCTTTCCCCGATGTTATTCAATCTGTATACTGAGCAAGCAATAAAGGAAACGAAAGAAAAATTCGGAGTAGGTATTAAAGTCCATGGAGAAGAAATAAAAAAATTTGATGTTCGCCGATGACATTGTAATTCTGTCAGAGACAGCAAAGGACTTGGAAGAGCAGCTGAATGGAATGGACAGTGTCTTGAAAGGAGGATATAAGATGAACATCAACAAAAGCAAAACGAGGATAATGGAATGTAGTCGAATTAAGTCGGGTGATGCTGAGGGAATTAGATTAGGAAATGAGACACTTAAAGTAGTAAAGGAGTTTTGCTATTTGGGGAGCAAAATAACTGATGATGGTCGAAGTAGAGAGGATATAAAATGTAGACTGGCAATGGCAAGGAACGCGTTTCTGAAGAAGAGAAATTTGTTAACAGCGAGTATAGATTTGAGTGTCTAAAGTCATTTCTGAAAGTAATTTTATGAAGTTAGCCATGTATGGAAGTGAAAAATGGGCGATAAGTAGTTTGGACAGGAAGAGAATAGAAACTTTCGAAATGTGCTACAGAAGAATGCTGAAGATCAGATGGGTAAAACACTTAACTAATGAGTAGGTACTGAATAGGATTGGGGAGAAGAGGAGTTTGTGGCACAACTTGACTAGAAGAAGGGATCGGTTGGTAGGACATGTTCTGAGGCATCAAGGGATCACCAATTTAGTATTGGAGGGCAGCGTGGAGGGAAAAAATCGCAGAGGGAGACCGAGAGATGAAAACACCAAGCAGATTCAGAAGGATGTAGGTTGCAGTAGGTACTGGGAGATGAAGAAGCTTGCACAGGATAGAGTAGCATGGAGAGCTGCATCAAACCAGTCTCCGGACTGAAGACCACAACAACAACAACATGATAATTCTTTCATAGTGCGTCTTCTTTTCTTTCTTAGAGCGTACGTTAACTTACGTACGTATTTCTCCATAAGATTTGCAGTGATTCGAAGTACAAAGTGACTGAACTGAGTTGTTTTAGGAGTTCGAAATGCGTTTTTTCCACTTTAAACTGTCATCAATATGCACATCTAAAAATTTTGAATTTTGGAACTCTGTTATCATTTGATCAGAACGCCTTACACTTATCATTCGTGTAGGTCATAGTACATCTAGACGCACACAACTGAATAAGTTGTGCCTTTTTGAAACTAAGAGTGAGAGAGTTTGCAGAATACCACGCAATAGTACCTTTAAGAACATTAGTTTCGATTTCTTCTGTTGCTGTTATGTACGTTTAGGCGGATTGCTAGTGTCATCTGCGGAACACTAATTCTGCATCTTGTATATTGAGCTGCAGGTAGTTTTCCTATATGACAAACATTAGCGAGAGACGACATCTTGGATACTCGGGAATCCAGCCGGATATTCGCGTCGTTCTCGCACGATATTTCAACAGCGTGCCTCGCTGTCTTCTTCAGGTACTACCTGAGACTGGTCCTTGGGTCGACTCGGCGCGGACCGAAGACGGAAGGGCCAGCTCCTTCCAGGCATAAGTACTGGACTCGATCGACCCAAGGGCCAGTCTCACGTAGCACCTGAAGAAGACAGCGAGGCACTCTGTTGAAAGATCGTGCGAGAACGACGCGAATATCCTGCTGGATTCCCGAATATCCAAGATGTCAACAGATCGCCGGGAGAGCATGTAGAATTACATTAGTGAGAGTTGTTTCTCCCCAGTGAGAAGCAGTTTACAAACATGTACTCCACACACACTGTATATTCAGTACCTAAATTATTCATTTTAGACCGTTCGTTTCTCGTCTCAAAGTAAACGGTTTAGGGTCTCCTACAGGCTGTGTAATTTGGCCCTGTGCCCTGGCCTATCGAAAAGAAGCTGCCCGTAGCTGCTCGGTGCTCTGTCTGTGCCACTGTGTACCGCCTGCCTGCCGCGGCGTCTCTGCCACCTGCTTCCCACAGTGCGGCCTTGTGCGACTCCCCGTGCCTGCGACACACTTACCACACTCCCAGAATAGCGCAGCATGAGAAGCGTCCCGAAACGTCCGAAACTAAGGCTTGCGCTATGATCGCAGTCTGTGCACGCCGTTGGCGCCTCTGTGTTACTGATCACAGCCCATGCTGCTTAATGAATAACTTAACACTTATCCTGTGCATCTTCTTATAGTCTCAATGCCTGTAGATGCATATCCTCGAAGGCATTCTCTTCTTTTCGTTTTGGACATCTGAGGACAATTTGAATTCGGATCAGCTTCGTTCCTTCTTGTTTTTACCCTTGTCCAGTATTCATTTTCATACTTTGTAACCTTCTTTACTCTTCTGTCCGCGATGTCCTGGGTCTAATTCTATCCTGGAATCCTATGAAAGCATGCATTTTTTACTTGAAAGAAATTATGTTACAAGTCCGTTTCCTGTATTCTCACTTCCTCCTGGCCACTTTGAACTTTTTCCCCTTGTTCTCAATAAACTTCATTACCTAATGTGGTTAATTCTAAGGAAGATTCATCGTGTCCGAGACCCTCTCCTCTCCCGTTTGCTCGTCTTCTACACTACTGGCCGTTAAAATTGCTGCACCAAGAAGAAATGCAGATGATAAACGGGTATTCATTTGACAAATATATTATACTAGAACTGACATGTGATTACATTTTCACGCAATCAGTAGCCAGAACAACCACCTCTGGCCGTAATAACGGCCTTGATACGCCTGGGCATTGGGTCAAACACAGCTTGGATGGCGTGTACAGGTACAGCTGCCCATGCAGCTTCAACCCGATACCACAGTTCATCAAGAGCAGCGACTGGCGTATTGTGACGAGCCAGTTGCTCGGCCACCATTGATTAGACGTTTTCAGTTGGTGAAAGATCTGCAGAATGTGCTGGGCAAGGCAGCAGTCGAACATTTTCTGTACCCAGAAAGGCCCGTACAGGACCTGCAACATGCGGTCGTGCATTACCCTGCTGAAATGAGAGTGTTTCACAGGGATCGAATGAATGGTAGAGCCACGGGTCGTAACACATCTGAAATGTAACGTCCACTGTTAAAAGTGCCTTCAATGCGAACAAGAGGTGACCTAGACGAGTAACCAGTGGCACCCCATACCATCACGCCGGATGATACGCCAGTATGGCGATGACGAAGAAACGCTTCCAATGTCCGTTTACCATGATGTCGCCAAACACGGATGCGACCATCATGATGCTGTAAACAGAACCTGGATTCGTCCGAAAAAATGATGTTTTGCTATTCGTTCACCCAGGTTCGTCGTTGAGTACAACATCGCAGGCGCTCCTGTCTGTGATGCAGCGTGAAGGGTAACCGCAGCTGGGTTTCCGAACTGATAGTCCATGCTGCTGCAAACTTCGTCGAGCTGTTCGTGCAGATGGTTGTTGTCTTGCAAACATCTCCATCTGTTGACTCAGGGATGGAGACGTGGCTGCACGATCCGTTACAGTCATACTGATAAGATGCTGTCATCTCGACTGCTAGTGATACGAGGGCATTGGGATCCAGCACGGCGTTCCGTATTACCATCCTGAACCCACCGATTCCATATTCTGCTAACAGTCACTGGACCTCGACCAACGTGAGCAACAATGTCGCGATACGATAAACCGCAATCGCGATAGGTAACAATCAACGTTTCATCAGGCAACGCCGGACAACTGCTGTTTGTGTATGAGAAATCGGTTTGAAACTTTCCTCATGTCAGCACGTTGTAGGTGTCGCCACCGGCGCCAACCTTATGTGAATGCTCTGAAAAGCTAATCATTTGCATATCACAGCATCTTCTTCCTGTCGGTTAAATTTCGCGTCTGTAGGACGTCATCTTCATGGTGTAGCAATTTTAATGGCCAGTAGTGCATATTTACCATATCACCGAGCAAGGTGACAGAGCTGTTACCACACTGTATTCGCATTCGGAAGGACGACGGTTCAAAACCCCGTCCGACAATTCAGATTTAGGTTTTCCTTGATTTCCGAAACTTGGTTAAGACAAATGTCGGGGTGGCTCCTTTGAAAGGGCACATTCGACTTCCTTCACCATCATTTCTCAGTTGAAACTTGTGCTCCGTGTCTTATGTACTGGTACGAAATGAGGAGATTCTGCGTAAAATCTATAAGAAAAGGAACATATGGAAAACAATACCTAGAAGAAGGATTGAAGGGTAGGATGCACATTAAGACAGGAGGGAATAACTGCCGTGGTAATAGAGGAAACTGTAGTGGGGAAAAAAGAACTGCAGGGGGAGACACAGACTGGGACATATCCAACAAATAACTGCGGACACTGAGTGTAGCGGCTACTATTACGTGAGGGTATGGGCATAGGAGAGGAATTCATCGCCGGCTGCATCAAACAAAATGGAAACTTCCTAAAAAAATCACAAAATATTGTTCTCAAGCTGTCTATTTCAGTGCATAATTATCTTTTTAGATCTGTTGCGTATAAAAGAAAAAGAAAATTGAATTGAAATAAGGACATCCAATATGCATTACAGAAAAACAAAATGTTTTACTGCTTTCCTTGTCTTTCATCTGTGGATGGACACTATCGACTGAAATTGTTAGTCTGATTAAATTTTGTGATGACAGACTGACAATAGAGAAAGAAAGTCTATTACTTGATAGGCCACTGTTTGCACAAATGCGACCACGTCACATCTTCGTTAACTGTACGATGTGTTTCAGTTTGACGGAGACGAAAGTTAGTGCCAAATACTCTCATTTTGTATTTATTTTATCTTATTGTGGGTGTCGTGTTAATTTAAATGATTTTATAGGCCGTTCTGTTGCTGTACTACAATCCTTTAAAGTTATAAATATAGATTTACCATTTATGTAGTAGTTGTAATGTTACTAAAATTTCGATCCAAGTGTAGCACTCACTTTCCCAATTTTCTCCTCCTCTTCACCTCTCGCTCGCATCTACACACAAAGTTTTTCCATGTTTAGTCTTAATGTTTTCCAGAAGGTTCCCTTGGTATTTATTTTTGCCGTGTAGTTTAAAAGATTTTCAATCATGTTATAACTGCACAGTTAAAGATGACATTTAACCTGTTTGTATCTCCTGCTCCAAGTGTGGTATCGTTTTCAAAGTTGTTCAGTTATTCTGTATCCTCTTTGATGAAGACAGTCAGTTATCCTGATGATAGCCGAAAATCGCTTAACTAAATAAATTATTACTGCAGAGAATTCTCAATTTTGTGATTTTCATTTACAAACATGAAATTTGTTTCCTTTTTTTGTGCGTGAGATCTTGTATAAAGCTACTCCTTACTCGTTAGGTAAGTTGAGGGTCTTTCATTTTTCCATTCTCACTTAGTCGCACCTATGAGAGACCAACTTTACTTGTTAGTTTCTGTTCCACATTCCTCTATTCACAGAATTGACGTCTGCTAGTCGATCACGTCTTACGAGAGATAGGGTTTTGAAATGAACACAGAGACGTGCGATCAGTTCGTAATCTGTGAAACTTGTCAGAGGGTTCATCAAGAAATTTTGCTAGAAAAAATAGCCGAAGGGAGATCTTTCAAAGTCCATCTTGTGAACTCTACACGTCGCTATAGCGCTGATGCTAACGAACGCCTGAAGTCTATAAAAGAGGGTCTGCAACCTTTTAGTATCACAAGCAAAGTTTGCCACACTGGCAGCCATTGTATCTGCAAGGAGATAAACAGCGATCACGAAACACCACTGCCCAAAGAAAAGACACTGAGTCCAAGCAGACGTTTCCACGATAAACGTAAAACAGTGTTATAGATGGTGCTGGCATTTGTAGTCGTGACATAGTGCAGAACGTTATGAAACTGATGCTCCCATGTTCCACTGTCATCGACAAGGTAAAGGAGGCTTAATTCTTAAGAGTGAAACACTGCCTGCGTAGGAGCTTTGGGTTCTGACTAGTTACTCTGAAATATGCTCTATTATACAAAAATCACAAACTCTCTAGTTGTTTTGTTCTGTATATCGTGACCAAAACAATGATGCTTGTGAGGGATTCACGAAATGTTTTGGAGGGCCACATGACGCTCACACGTCGTTTGCTGACCAACGCTCTATAGGACGTGCTGCCAGGGCTTCTTAAGGAACTCGCAAATGATTTAAATTTGATACGCCTGCATTTGCCAGAATGTTATGAAGCTTCAAACTCTATGCATTGTCTTAAATTTATAATGTAAAAATCAGTAGAAAATACTTCTTCCTTAGGTATTACGGGTGCAATAAATTGTGCTTTGGTCTCCGTAGCAGCACCCTACGCAAGTAGTAAGGCGAAACTTCCAAGGCTACAGGCGGCGGTGGAAGCGTCCCATCGGTCCGCTCCGCTACGAAGCACATCAATTTCCATTAGAGGAAACTCGCTCTATATGATGAAAATCTGTTTCTTCGATCGGACGCAGTCCGGTCGTTCGTGAAAACAACCGGAATCTTCACGGGTGGAAGAGCACGTACGTGCAAGCCAATTGAAGTCGCTGCTATGGAAATCTCTTAAGTGGTTTGGGTATCCTTGTGTGAAGCAGGGGAAGTTTTGTATCTTGCAACACTTCTCAGACTTCTCCTCTAGACAGCCCTGTAATATAAGTCGAATAATTTTTTTTATTACATTTGTAAATCAACTATGGTTCCAAATAAACTGTTGTGCTCAGCGACCGTAGGCTATTATAATGAAGGATAGGAACACAGCAACCAGTCGCAATCCCACTGCTTTTTTAGTACCCCTGTTTATCAAGATTTCAGCTATAAATAGCCATCTTCAGTGTTAAATAAAAGGAAACTGCAGAATCAGAATTGATTTATGTAGAACAATAAGTAAAACATCACGTTATCCACTAGCAATGATCCAATATAGTTAGCATACCATTTAGTGAGCTATAATCCAACAAACTAGCAGCGGTACGTGTCGCCATCTGACCCGACTGTTGTATACGCAGAAGGTAACTGAGGTTATTGTTTGCAAGAAGTTTAGCAGCCTGAGTTTGTATCATTACAAACTAACCAGTCTTGTTCCTTTCTATTGCAGTAGTTTAAAACCCTTCTTTCAATAAAAGGAAATCAGCAAGTACAGTTGCATATCACCTTTTAAATACATCAATAAATGCCGTATTATAATGTGTTTGTTTATACATTAGTGGTGAAGCGAACCACCGAATCTTATGCAAAAGATCATTAACAGGCTCATACAACTGCCTTGTAAGAAGTGTTACATCACAATAAGACGATCTTCAACCATTTTTTTTTATTTTTATTGTAACGTAAAAGCTCTGTACAGGGCAATCGTGTGAGCCCATTAATGAACTTTTGCATAAGATTCAGTGGATCGTTTCATCACTAATATATGAACAAACACATTGTAATTCGATATTTGTTGCTGTATTTTAAAGGTGATATGCAACTGTACTTGCTGGTTTCATTGTATTTCATTTTTTAAAAAAGCCTTTTAAACTACTACATCGGAAAGATATCAGTTTAGTTAGTTTGCGATACATAGGGCATTCGTTATATACATTACATGATTCAAACTGAGGCTGCTCTACTTGTTGCAAAATACAACCTCCATTTCCTTCTGCTTAAAGACCAGTAAAGACATATGGTGTCATCTACTGCAGCGAGTTTGTAGGATTACAACTCGCTCAAATGGTATGTTGACTATAATTGATCATTGTTAGTGGATAACGTTGTGTTTTACTTATTGTTTTATGTGAATCAATTATGATTCTGTAATTTCCTTGTATTTAACCACTGAAGATGGCTATTTATAGCTGAAATCTCTACATGCAAGATTAATAAAAAGGCAATGGAACTGAGAACGGTTCTGAGTTTCTATCCTTCCTTGTAACATTTTAAAATGATGATTCACTTTTCTCTGCTGCAGTCTTTTTCGAAAATTAAAACAATTACTCCAGAAAGTTAAGGTTCTTTCCAAAATGTGAAAACGTTTTCCAAGACCCTGTATCCCGGAACAAACATTCTACAGACATTTAAGAGCGTTGCAGTCGAGAAAATCTTGGTGATACTATATTTAACAGTCCATTGTTATATTATTAATCTACTACACACCAATAATCAGTAAGTGAAAAATAAAAGAGAATGTTTATCAGAAACGAGTTACAAGTTAAATACATTTTGAAATAGAAATTGCCGTTTTTAAGACAGGTAAAATTGTTTAGATATTAACAAAATCCAGTTAATTTTCAAATGTCACATGTTTCATGGTAAAGACCTTCTGTTTCTAGGTACAAGATGAAGCACGACCGATGAAATGTAGCTTAACCGCCCATATGTCAAATAACTAGTTTTAAACACCATACAATTTTACTTGCCGCAACAATGTGTAACTGAAGTACATCCAGTAGCTTCAATATTTTATACAGCGCTTAGATGTGTAGACCACGAAATATTTACACATGCTTCACAAAGCAAAATCAACAAAATCAAGAAAATATCTGATACTATGGAAGTCTCTAGTCCGCAGCCCATTATGTGATATTAAAATCAGTCACTAGACTGAAGTATCGACCAAAAAACGTTGCATGTTTCTAGGAACACAGTCCTCTGTGTACAACACTCTCCTCTGCAGGATAAGGGCACAAGAAATATTCACACAATTTACTTTGAAAACTGATTTTCTACAGCTTTAGCGACGGGAACGTAAACTTTCTTTCCCAGTGTTTTCCCCACTTAAATTCCCTGGTGTCTCTGATCGACCTACCAAGTTACCAGCAGGAATCCTATCTCCCTCATCCGTCAGTATCACCCGAAAACAAGTCCAAACCCTGAAGCAGTACTCTAGAATTTGACGCTCTTGAATTTTTATATCTGTTCCGTAACAGACACACTGCCCTTTCTCAAAATCCACTCAACAAACAAAACTCTTCTAATTAATTTTCCTACTACTGGTTTCATAGATTTGTTTCTCCTCAGTTTTGAACAGTATCAGATGCTCTAGCTATTCACCCCTTATCGTGTAATCAGGTTCTATATCTTGTTTATGCGTATTATCGTAACCTAACTGGCTGTTAAAAAGAGATGTAATTCACTGCTCCCAAAGTACTCTCTAATTTTTTCTGTGTTCCCTTACAGTCATCCAAAGACGATACTTTCGTTTAGGCAACAACATCGGCACCAAACAATGTCAGATCTATGAGTGTAGCTGACCCTGCTGTTTATTAAAACTGATCTTAAAACATTAAGAATTGCTCTTTAGGGGTGTCCGGTAACCTGTTTAGGCTGTAGAACAATCTTCAGTCCAATTTAACATCCACATTGAGGCACGGCGTCTGCAGCAATGACGAAGTAATACTGTTGTTAGTGTGTCTAGTTTTTTTAAGAAGTGACGAACTCAGTGTTCTAGTATGGAAACCAGGTACTATCCTTAAAACACGTTCCTCCGTCTCTAATATCGGTGTTGTCGACGGGACATTAAACTCATCTTCGTTCCTTTTTCAAGCACATTTCTGTGAAATGATTACTGCATATCTAATTGTGGAATTAAACCAGAAAATTATGCCATGGGACTTTAATGACTGGAAATGAGTTCAACACCAAAATCAGCGATCGCACGTAGAGAAATGTTTCTCACCCCAAGCATTTGGGAACGATTTTAATACTTAACTTTCAATACAAGTTCTGATCAAGATGCACACACAGCGATTTTGAACATTCAGTTTTACGTAGCCCCTTGCTTTTCCTAAACTGCTATTGGTAATAATGTGTTTTTGCCTTGTACGGAGATGAATGAACTGTATCTATCTAACGTAAGTTGAGTAACAGACAGTTTACTGAAAACCAGTCAATAGGTTTTTGAATATATCATTTACTGTTCCTTCTGCTGTTGCATCTCTGTAGGTCTTAATTATTATGCTACTATGCCTGAGTTACGTACCAGTTTTAGGTGGAATGCCGTCTCTTTCTTTCCGCAAGAAAAGGAGTGGTGTCAATATTGAACCATGTGGAACACGAGATGTAATTTTACGTCAAACAGAAGATTCACCATAAAAACAACAGGAGCTATCTGGTGAGACCGCTTTCTTCCTATTAGGTAACTGCGAAGTGAATTACTTTCTTAAGTTTCTCCTTAGTCGAATGCTTGAGACAGATAAGAAAAACATATGATTACTGAGAAGGTTACGGAGGTTTCAGCAGCCGTTCTGATTCTTTTAACAGGATTTCCTTCTCCAGTTTGCGGACCGATATGCTACCAACAAAAATGAATAAATTTTTGGCACGAGAAAATCTCAAGCGGGAAATTGTTTTTACCAGTTGTGATTACCATTTTCTGGCGGTTTAAGCTTTCTCCTTCGCTGTTTACGTTCATTTTATATAAAATCATCCCATTTAAAACGAATGTGGGTTTCGACGTTTTTACTGTTTTCTTCTTTATTCGGAAACCTGGTACCAGCGCGAAGGAGTAGGGCGGATTCCACGCGTTTCTGGACTGCGATCAGAATACTGGATCCTCCTCCGCTCCTTACGTAAATTTTACATAAACCCTTCCCAACTGATAACGAATGTGGGTGAGGAGCTTGCGATATTCGCTGACTGGACTCTGTATCCACATTTTACATAAACATTATATAAACTCCCCTAGAACAAGCGGTGGTTTTCATAAAACTATTTCTGTCCTGATTACGTAGGGGGCGAGGTCTCGTGCTATCGGTAGCTGGCGTCCTCGTTCCGACAATGACGCCACAGAGCGGGGCTGCCGCGAAGTGATCACCCCGGCACGCACGTCAAGAAGCCCCCTGTAGCTACCGCCGCAGGCGCGAGAATGGCTTTTGTGAGCTCCAGGTTGAACCTTACATGAGAAGTGTTCTTCATCATTACTGACTGGCGCAACGCATCTAAGTAATAGGTGGGAACCAGGTTCAGATATCATACCTAAAAAGATACATCGTTCGGATATAATCAATGGAATCACGAGTAAATTTTGTTGCACACCATGTTAGAGATGTCTGATGGTAAGCGTCATATTAATACTCGAAGAGACGAGCTGTAAGAAGAGAATTAATCTCAACGAACAGTCAACTCTTAAAGATATAAGATCATCGGACTAAATACATGAGTATCCTCCGTAAAACAGTACCCTCATCGATTGGAGCGCTGTTGATATAGGAGAACTGATACCGGGTGATCATGTGACCCACGACTCTCCACTGCTGACTACAGGAGTTGGACGAAAATACGGACAAACAGCGAGAAATGCATGTTTGAACGTAAGTGCAGGTGCTAGGCAAGTCAGTAGGTTGCACTGCTGAATTTGGTCACGAACGGCAGGTATGCAATGTCGTCAATCCTTTGCAAGTGTCGGTCGGGTTCAGAACAGTATTCTGTGTAGTTATGACTGCATTATGGCGGAGCTAAGTGAAGTCTAACGACCAAATGCCCATAACAGGATAACGTGGTACCGAAGCCATAAAACCACTGACTATGGAACGATGGAATGAAGTCATTTCGTCGGATGAGTCTTGTTTCACACTGTTTCCAGCTTTGACCGAGTTTATGTCCCAAGAGTGAAACGTAGCAGGGGTTCGGCCATGATCTGGGGAGCCATACCGTGGTATTCCGTGGCCACCATGGTTACTGGGCTACATCGCTTTACTGCTAAGGATTATGTGACCATTTTGGCTGGTCAGGTCGATTCCGTGGTTCAGTGTTCACACAGCTCGCATCCTCCAGGAGTAATTTTGTGAGCACGGTGATCAATTGTCGCATATCCCCTAGCCACAAAAGTCACCAGCTCTCACTGTTATTGAGTATTTGTGGTCTACTTTGGAGACAGTGATGTGTGACCGCTATACACCTCCATCATCGTTAACTAAACTTTCCACTGTTTTACACGAAGAATGGTTCAAGATTCCCGTGAAAACCATGCAGGATCTATATTTATCGATTTTGAGACGACTGGAAGCAGTTTTGAGTGCAAACGGTTTTCCTGACTGACCGCAGTGGGTCAATACTACGGCTTTAGAAATTGTTGTATAATTATTTGTTTGTTGGTTTTAAGTATCAAATTAATCTACCTATTATAGCAAACATTGAGTGGATAAGCATCAGTTCTCTGGAATATAAACAGTTTTTTATGTCGGCTGTAAAGTTCAGTTCCTGTGGCATAATACGTCTCGAAACTGACCAGATAACTAGATAATTTATGTCAAAAATAGCAATTTATAGGTGTTGCCCTCTCCCACCCCCATACCCCTCCACCTCTGGATAAATTCCTGCGGACGCCCACGCCATATCCCCATGATCAAAAAACAAAACATCAAGAGACACAATTCCATCAAGTCAGCGCTTATGTATTACGCTACGGAACCTTGCTGCTGGCAATTCTTTCGAAGATTTGAGATTTGCAAGTGAAGTTTCTCTTTAAAAATATTTGAGACATAGTTCTGGAAACGTGTCATACAATAATACGTGCACTAACGGTTCAAATGGCTCTGAGCACTATGGGACTTAACTGCTGTGGTCATCAGTACCCCAGAATTTAAAACTACTCAATCCCAACTAACGAAAAGGACATCACACACATCCGTGCCCGAGGCAGGATTCGAACCTGCGACAGTAGCGATCGCGCGGCTCCAGACTTAGCGCCTAGAACCTCTCGGCCACTCCGGCCGGCCGTGCACTAATGGATTATATTCTTGTAAGTAATGTATACACACACGTAAAAATATATATTTACTTTCATTCATAACTTTGCATTCATTAATTTTTTTGAACATATTCCTTCTTGACCGCTTCCCGTATTTTCTGAGCAACAAATGATACGATTCGTTCTTCACATTTCTGTTTTTGTACTCTCCAGTCGTAACATCTCATAATGCCGACAATTACGAACACATCTCGATGCACCACGATAAGAACGCTCTTTCGTCTTGTTTTGAACTTGTTTACAACACAACAATAACAACAACGACAACGACGAGATGCATCCACAGTCCGCAGCACCGAGAGACTGGTAAGCATACTTTCAATACAATCGACAGCCTGGCACAATATTTCCAGGCAGCGCAATATACTTCATAAGTCTGTGATATTGTCAATATTATTGCGCAGCCACACAATCTCACTGCAACACGCTCAATATTATTGCGTAATAATATTGACCGCCTTGGGGCCTACTTTAGTGCTTATGCGACTTGAAGGTACGGTAGACTGTGAAGCAGTGAGGAGTGTCCACCGTCGCAAGCCATTCCACGCAGTGTTCGAGGTCACTTGCTCTGTTCTCTGGCCGTGCCTTCCTTGTGTTACTTTGTTACCGACACAAGTGCCAGTTTGTTGGACAATGACCGCGACGTGCGCTTTTCGAGTCGCACTGGTGACAGATCCTTGGAGAGACCATACTGTAACATAATAATGGCTCAATGCCAAATGACAAGATTTGGCCTGCTCGTGCATACCTCACACTGTTAGGCGTGTTCTGAACTGGAAGATTACGTAGCAGACAAAGGCATGACAGAACAAGCATTCATTATTGTGTTAACGTGTTCTCACAGCCGAGGTAGCTAAAGCACTCAGTGCTGTTGCTCTCATCTTGGAGGCGGCTGGTTCGAATCCTGATGGGAAAATAACTATCGGATGGGGACGTTATTTTCGGAGGTCCCCTGGGTGCTATTCGAGAGGAATAGACTACATGCCGCCTCTCTCCATTGTCTCCCATTCTCGCCAGCAACAGAAGCATGACACTAAAACTACATCTCAATCACCTACAGTCTACATGTACGCTTTCGACACAACACTTTCATTTCCTAAGGGAGAGGTACTCTTCCAACAAGAGCGAGATACGGAAATCTTCCCAATTAGGCCTCTGAACCTAGCTAACAGTGCTTTGCGTTATACACTATTAGTTCCCTAATGTGGTAGCTCATATAACAAATTCCACTCCCTCCATGAGCAATTTATTGCCATTTCCGCAGTTGAAAGTGATTGCTGGTCCATAAATATAATGCACATCATTAACGTAACGAAAGTAGTTACCCATTAGTTTGTCTGACAGGAATTTTGAGTTCCCCCTTATTATTCCGAATCTGTGCCGTCAGACGTCGAAGTTTCGATGGAACATAGAACATTTCCAACGTTAGCTCGTTAACTTCTCCATCTCTAAACGAAATGGATTCTTTAGATGCAAAATCATGGAACTGCCCCAATGTTGAGACAGAATGATACATAATATTGATCGAAATATTAGTAATTAATTTTTGTATGCTAAGTATTAAGAAAGAAACTTTTATCTCAGGCAAAAAACCACTATCATTAATGACATCAACGTAATAGAGGTTGCTATTGTACAAATAAATGAAATTAGTTTTCCAAAGACTACAAATAGCAAAGCAAAACTTAACGGATGCATTAAAGATTTTGACACTCGAATCGTAATAATACCTTCCGACTCGCTTTGATCACAAAAACATTCGCTACAATCAAACCCCCTCTTTGTTTAAGAGATTACACGCTAGATATCATATGTGAGCCGTTGTACTAGTCGAGATTATTGTTTTGTAACTTCGCCTACTTTTAGCTACTTCTTATGAGGAAAGAAAAAACGTAATTGCATAAACTTTTTTCTTTTGTTTACTTTTTAACAGTTGAGCATACCAACAGCAGACTCCCAGTAGATTTATTCCTTTGGCGTTTATCAACAAACGATCACAGTTTTCAAACAATAGTAAGATTCATAAATGCAGGATGTTTCACAATTCTTATCACAGACTCCTAGGAGCTGCACAGTGGACGTAGTAGATAAAGTTTTGATAAGGAATTCGTGTCTGGAAAGGTACCGTCATGTTCACTATCATCTTCCTTTCGAGGATTAAGCTGCTGCCTGTCCCGAAGTCACTAACAAAATCATCCCGATCTTCTTTGAGATCTTCCAATATCTCTTTTCCCATTCGGTCTTTTGTTCAGGATATTCTGCGGAATTTTTGTTGTCCGCAATTTTTGAGTTTTTTTTATTCTTGTCGAAAATATTTAATTCTGTGCTAATATTTTCATTTCTAAATTTGTCTTTTCTCGTGCAGCCCTTCTCGTCTTCCTTGGGGACATGCTTAAATTTTTTTGTGATAACGCTTTCGCTTCCGTAGGATAACACAGAAACCACCATCATTTATAGAATTTTAAGATGGTATCTTTTTGTATTTTATGTCCCAATGTTCTGCTAATGATACCACAGACAGTTTGGAATAATCGAAATCAGAGCTTGTAGCACATCTAAATAAGAGATAAGTGACTCTTGTTTTAAAACTGAATTATCCAGAACAATTTTTGACTTATAAATTATAGAGCGCAGCAATCAGTTGTCTCTCTCTCTCTCTCTCTCTCTCTCTCTCTATCTCTCTCTCTCTCTCTCTTTCTCTCTCTCTCTTTTAAATTCTTTTTCAGCTTATCTAATCTCGATCCATGTCAGTTCCCTGTTGGTTCTAACAGGGAACTAACCATATAAAGCCACCCATACAAAATTCAGATAGTGATGAAACTGAATGCGGACGACCGCCCGAAGGGACTACATTTTTGCCGAGAATTGTTGGAAGTCATGAACGACAAACCTGGCCTGTGCGACAATCTGGTCATGAGCGATGATCCCAGTTCATACGTGTCATACTTTGTTACCGATCAGAACTTTGGACACTGGTAACGTGAAAATCCTGAAAGACTCACGCTGTAGGAAATACTGCAACCAGCGACGAGTTTTCTTGAAATGATTTTGTTTTACCATTACTTGTACCGGTCCTGAGCCCCTGAGCCCATCGTCAAATGGCAGTGTCTGACTTCTTTTAAAGTTTCTTATTTGTGTCTTCTTGAAAAGCCCTGCTTTACATATTGTACGACAGAGCTTTGATTTTCTTCTACAATCCATGCTGATCAATGAACTGAACATTTAGTTCAGGGCTTTTGACGCAGACGCGAATGCAAAACTTGCAAAGAAGCCAACGCTACCATCTGACGATAGACTAAGGCCCGTAACTAGTAATGGTACAATAAAACATTAAAAAACTTGAGGGTGGTTGCAGAATTTCCCACAGAGTAACTTAATAAAATAGCTGCGATGTTCTCTAACCAAAATAAATAAAACATTCCTCAATGACTTCATGGTGCTTAGTATCATTGTTTGGAATCATTGAGCTGCGCTGGAATACGGTCGGAGCATTGCTGTTACTGTGAATGCTGGACGTTATGTTCGCATGTTGAGCCATTTCCTAGTGCGACAGCTTGCTGATCCTCCTGTAACTTCAAACACATTCTTCCAACAAGACGTGGCCCCGTGCCATACCTGACGGCATTGCCATTAACGCACTACAGAATATCTTTCCTGGTCATCTCATCTCCACGAACGGAAACATTTCCTGGCATCGAAGACCCCTGATCTTTCAGTGTGTGATTTCTTCCTTTGTAGTCATTTGAAATCTCAGATCTTCCGGTGTGACCCACCATACACCATCCAGGAACTGTAGGATCGAATTCGGGAGGAAGTTAATCGAACCCCAGGGCCAATCCTGCAAGATGTGATGTCCAACTTCAGTAAAAGATTAGAAAGGTGTGTGAACGAAAATGGCGGCCACCTACGTGATATTGTCAAGTTATGAGCCGTTTAAACTGCATTGTAAATTCATGTTGTATTTCTTTTATATCGCCGTAAATAGAGTTCTATGGCTGGTGAAGGTTTCAAAAAATGGCCCGTTTCACTGACGCACCTATTATACTATACACACAAAGAGCCTCACGGATTTTACTATTTTAATGGCCAGCAGTGTCCTTCAGCTGAATAGTTATGTAGGCAGCTGATCAGCTGCATGGAAAATGATTGCAGATACACAACTGGCCATTAAAATTGCTACACCAAGAAGAAATGCAGATGATAAACGGGTATTCATTGGACAAATGTATTATACTAGAACTGACATTTTCACGCAACTTGCGTGCATAGATCCTGAGAAATCAGTACTTAGAACAACCACCTCTGGCCGTAATAACGGCCATGATACGCCTCAAACAGAGCTTGGATGGCGTGTATAGGTATAGCTGCCCATGCAGCTTCAACACGATATCACAGTTCATCAACAGTAGTCACTGGCGTATTGTGACGAGCCAGTTGCTGGGCCACCATTGAAGGCCCGCACAGGACACGCAACATGCGGTCCTGCATTATTCTGCTGAAATGTAGGGTTTCGCAGGGATCGAATGAAGGTTAGAGCCACGGGTCGAAACACATCTGAAATGTAACGTCCACTGTTCAAAGTGCCGTCAATGCGAACAAGAGGTAACCGAGGCATGTAACCAATGGCACCCAATACCATAACGTCGAGTGATACACCAGTACGGCGATGACGAATACACGCTTCCATTGTGAGTTCACCGCGATGTCGCCAAACACGGATGCGACCACCAGGATGCTGTAAATAGAACCTGGATTCATCTGAAAAAATGACGTTTTGCCATTCGTGCGCCCAGGTTCGTCGTCGAGTACACCATCTCAGGAGCTCCTGTCTGTGATGCAGCGTCAAGGGTAACCGCAGCCATGGTCTCCCAGCTGATAGTCGATGCTGCTGCAAACGTCAAAATGGTTCAAATGGCTCTGAGGACTATGCGACTTAACTTCGGAGGTTATCAGTCGCTTAGAACTAATTAAAACTAACTAACCTAACGAGATCACACACATCCATGCCCGAGGCAGGATTCGAACCTGCGACCGTAACGGTCGGTCGGTTCCAGACTGTAGCGCCTAGAACCGCACGGCCACTCCGACCGGCCTGCAAACGTCGTCGAACTGTTCGTGCAGATGGTTGTTGTCTTGCAAACGTCCGCATCTGTTGACTCAGTGATCGAGACGTGTCTGCACGATCCGTTACAGTCATGCGGATGAGATGCCTCTCATCTCGACTGGTAGTGACACGAGGCCGTTGGGATCCAGCACGGCGTTCCGTATTACCCTCCTGAACCCGCCGACTCCATATTCTGCTAACAGTCGTTGCATCTCGACAAACGCGTGCAGCAATGTCGCGATACGATAAACCGCAATCGCGATATGCTACAATCCGACCTTTATCGAAGTCGGAAACGTGATGGTGCGCATTTCTCCTCCTTACACGAAGCATCACAACAACGTTTCACCAGGCAAATCCGGTCAACTTCTGTTTGTGTATGAGAAATCGGTTGAAAGCTTTCGTAATGTAAGCACGTTGTAGCTGTCGCCACCGGCGCCAAGCTTGTGTGAATGCTCTGAAAAGCATATCACAGCATCTTCTTTCTGTCGGTTAAATTTCTCGTCTGTAGCACGTCATCTTCGTGGTGTAGCAATTTTAATGGCCAGTAGTGTATATGCAGCAGAACTGTGAGCACTGCTGGAGTGGCGGAGAGCGGCTGACGCCGGGTGCGGCCCACTTCCTGGGGTATCTTCTTGCTGGCCGTCTTGAGCGAGCCAGCACGCGGAAGGCTGCTCGAGTGACACGAGACGGCGCACGTGAAAGCGGCCCTCAAGGAACACCGACCGGCCCCCTCGGAGCGTGTTCCCGCCTGCGGACGTGTGGTCGATACCCGGCTCACGCAATACGTATTGACCCGAGACGCAGTACCGTACCACGAGGAACCTTCGAGAACATCTTCCAAATTAACGGGTGACACCACCCGAACGGCTTACAAAAAGTGACTCCTTGACAATTTTTTGGGCGGAAGGAAAGGCTATAGAGAACTAATACCTGGGGTAGTTACTGTGCTTATATTTAAGTACCTTACAAAAAAAAAATTTTTGGAAAGTACTCAAAAATGCCAACACTGCAGCAATTCACACGAGGATTGTTGAATTTGACGCTGTCTGCGGCATGCAGTATAATTGCCGCCAAAACAGAAAAAATCTATCTAATCTACATGAGTGTAGCTAGTGAACCACGGAGGGGGTTTTAGAATTGTTAATTTTTGTGTAATTGGTGAATGTTTGAATAAAGTCGTTCAGTGTTTAGCATATAGGACAGTCCTTCGTTAATAACTTTCCTTTAAATTAACTATTCGAAAATCCCCTACGTGGTTCACTTTGAAATGTCAAAGACGTGGTTAAATTTTCAAATAAAGCAACTGAAAATTGTTGGAATTATGATTCGAGCCGTTCTGAACAATCATATTCCGAGAAAAACGCGTTCGAAGTTTTAAAATGTACATGAACAAACGTAAAATTCTACTTTTTGAAAACTCTTACCATTATTCCGTTATCCCACGACTGGCCTGTCGTACTATTGCCAATGCGATCGTAATTATATCCCCGAGTTTATCACAGAACGATTGAAATATCCGTCTTAGGAATTCCATAAAAGCACAAAACTTTCAAATCCCTTCAGCCCTATTGCAAAAAGACGAACTGCTAGAACGATTCGACGGCTGATTTCACATGCGTTCCGTATAAACTTACTATTTGGTATAATAAATTCAGGGCAGTTTCGACAAGCAATACTTATTGGTAAGCCTAAGCCTCGAGACTTCGGTCTTGCAACGTGATGACTTCACTCTACGTTTTACATTTTACGTGTTGAGAAATAGCAGAGATGACGTCAAGAAAATTTATGATTCTATAGCTCGAACCACAATTCACATCAAAAAACCTTAACACAATCTTTCAGTTTCATAGCAGAGGCACTAACTTCTTCCGAACTGCTCTCATTCCATGGTATCATTTAGCTCTGCGGCTGATCACAATTATTATTCAGTTCCATATAATAAAATTTTACAATTTGTTCTGCACTGTGACTTTAACAACTACTAACTATAAACTGCGCTATACCAGCGATAGACTACAACTACACTGTAGCAGCGAGCGACTGCAACTGCGGCAGAGACTGTCCAATTGCAGCTCTCTTTTGACAGGTGCAGAGATATTTTATGTCTCAGGCAGCGCCTCTGAATTATCCTTCTAGCAAGTGAGCAATACATCGAGATTACATTTGCTCCAGCAGGGTGGTGAACCCCTTACATCACTTCGATGGAGACAAGAAAATGAGTACAGTGCGTCCGAGGAATTACTTTCCAGCACACCTCGTGCCATTTGAGATGCGCCATAAATTTTCTCTTAAGCGGTTTTGTGAAATCACGGAAAAGCTGAATCTGGTTAGCGGGAAAGGGATTTCAATCGTCGTTCTCCCCGCTGCAATTTCGATGTCTTAGCGCTCCGCCGTCTCGCTCAGCTGCGAAAGAACTGCCTACGGAATGCAAGTGTTCTGGTAGGGCAAGCAGCTTCGAAATGCTACATACGACCAACTGTCAGACAAGAATATCTGTACTCAACGTGCACACTTGCGACGCAACACTCGCAAGGGAAAGGAGTCAGCATGCGCGAAGAGAGAAAACCTGTCCCATTGCAGTATATCTCCAAACTGAAGAGCGAGCAGGCGAGTCGTCATTCTCTTTACCCAACTACGTCACAAGATGGTACCTACTGACCCTTCAACAGCAAGCCTTTTAAATCATTATCGACGAGATCCACAAGTACGCCTGGAGGTTGTTTATTTTTCACTAAATGCGTTAAACATACACGAAATGTAGTATTAGTAACGAATATAACAACGGGGAAAAATACGTACGAACAGAATCTACGTAAATCATCACAAGCTGCATTATCTTGTTATAGTTGGAGTCATGAACGATAGCGCTCGAGTTTAGGCTTGTTCTGAGCACCTGCGTCACGTATTCTCCGACAGCCCATCAGCGCTCAGTAGTGTTCTGACCGCTGTGAATCGCGTAGCTACTTCAAGCATTAAATGTGATATTAGAGAGTTGTTTAGTGAATTTCGATTCCATTTGTCATCGATGATGGTGGTGAGAAGTGATAAATTCCGCGTACGCGGGTGAGAGACGTAATTTGCAGGATGTACACTTTCTTGGAGCGGAAAGCACGCGCGCGCATCGCAACCGTCGCTTCGAATCGCCAAGAATGCAGTCCCCGACCGTGGGTCGACATGTGCGAACCGCCATCGCTCGTGGATCGGGCTGTTGTCGGGCAACATTCCTGGAGTGATAATTGTCTCCGGGCAGACACCACAGCCTCGACACGTTTCAGGAAAGACATCATTCCAGTCGTACTCTATCCAGCACTGGTAGTTTCGGTCGTTGCCCATCTTCAAGCGCATCTAAAATCATAACACATCGCCATGAACAGAGAGTTATGACATAAAAGCCATACCACTACACTACACGTAGTGTTCACGTTAACACAGTGGTTACCTGTAAGAGATCTAGATAAATCGTCCTCGTTGTTACTGGTTAGATGTGGCGTTTTAATAGTGCGTTGACGACGTAGATCTCTCAAACAACTATCATTTCGTGGATTTCGTATTTTAGATGATGCGCGTGGACGGCCGTACTGTGTACAGTTACGCATGACAAGCGATTTTTTTTATGACGAAACGAGCGTGATGTATCCACACCCATTGTAGGTAATTACCATGTTTGCGTAAACACTACATCCAGTGCGTTTGTGTGGCTTTTATGTCCCAACTTCATTGGAGTGTGTTCTTAAGATTTTGGTTGCACCTGAAAATGGGCCACATACGAAAAAGGTAGTCGTGAATAAAGTACGTTTTTTAAAATACAGCCCGATGGAATGACGTCTTTTACTCGAATTCTTGGTATGACTATAAGGCAGTTGTAGCGTTCTTCCGAGAAAGCCTCTTCCGCTACCATAAGCGCTTCTCGCTCCTCGGTCTGTAGACAGGTTACAGACAACTAAACACGCGCTGCCTCCCTCCCCCCCGCTACCCAATCCGCCCCAGGGGTCAACGAGCCAACAGTGCCATACGATTTTAAACTTAATAAGAGCTTCGTCACCAGACGACCTCTGAGTCACTGTTCTAGCAGCCTTACGGCCATATTTAATGTTCATTTATCATATTCATAGCATGTATCACCCACTTCGCTTCTGTATGATCCAACAGACAACTCTGTACGTCCCAATACATGGAGAGCTACACTCGATAAGACGACTTGCTTGCCGTGAAATCGTGGAGCGTCGTGTCTCAGCAAAGAGTGTGAGACAGCAACACGCAGAATGCTGCCAGATGAACGGTGTCAACGACCTTGGCGAGAAGCCAACCACACGCGCCAGCGGCCGAGAACGAATTGTTCCCGCAACGAGTGGAAAAATTCGTTTCCTGTGACGTACTGTTATCCATCTCTACGCATTACAGCCGAGGTAATGCTACGGGAGGGACTCTTAAGTCCTTATTTAGAACAAAGAGGAAGCCGCTGGCAGAGGCACGAGTGAGCTAGCGTTATAAATGAAGTCCTGCGAACTGTTGGCTGGGCAGCTTCCAAAGGGTTTCAGCTCCACCTGCACACCGTTTAGCGGCGCTGACTGAATCTGCCTGTCATTATATCTGCTTGCTATGTCTCGAATCTAGTTCTGAGTTCGTCCTCCGTCTCTAACGGTCTTGATACCGACATGCTTCTGTCAGACACATGCCAAGAAATTCTCATCTTTTGGATGCTGTACCTACCTCTTCTTACTTTCTGCGCTTGCAAAGATATACTGGATAGAAATCCCGCCTTATGCAAGTCAAAGATATTTTTTCTTTACTCAGACATCTGTTTCTGTGATTTTCTCAGTGAGTTTTTGGTCATTATTCTGTTCCGATGTACGGATCACGTGAACTGAAGCTAGAAACCACGTGTTCCATGATAAAATAAATAAAACTCGTATGTAACTGTTAAAACCAGCGACAGCGAAGAAAGTACTGTAAGTGTTTTAAAACCATCTAAAATAAGACTGCAGCATCAGTAACATGGCAAGCTGTAAAATGTAAGGTACGAGGGTCGGTCAAAAAGTAATGCCTCCCATTTTTTTTCTACTTAAAAAAATTAAGTTAAGTGAAAAATTTGAATTTGGCGCCATTCATCAAACCTTCTTCTGAAATCCACTGCAGTAGTAACTTTCTGTGTCAACAGGTGGCAGCACAGCAGAAGTTTGTAAGATGGCCGACATCGATGTTCGTTTGAGACAGCGTTGTGTGATTGAATTCTTGAATACAGAAGGTGAAACGCCCATACGCATTCATGAAAGACTGAAGAAGGTGTATGGTGTTGTGACAGTGGATGTCAGCACTGTTAGACGATGGGTTCGTCGTTGTAAGGAAGCTGAAGCGCAAACACCGTTGACTGACGAACAGCGGAGCGGCAGGCCGGTGAGTGCAGTGACTCCACACAACATTCAGCAAGTTGATGACATCATTCGTGGTGACCGTCGGGTGACTGCAGATGAAGTGTGTCGCATTATTTCTCTTAGTAAAGGCAGCGTGATCACGATTATTAAACAATAGGGGTACTCAAAAGTTTGTGCACGGTGGGTTCCAAGAATGTTAACCGATCAGAATAAAGAGGCAAGGAAAACAATAGCCTCCCAACACTTGCAGCGCTTCCGTTTGGAGGGAGATGAGTTTCTGAAAAAAATTGTGACCGGGGACGAAACATGGGTGCATTTTTTTGAACCCGAATCAAAGAGGCAGTCAATGGAGTGGCGTCACACAAGCTCGCCGAGGAAGAAAAAATTCAAAACTGTGCGATCGGCAGGGAAAGTTATGGCAACAGTTTTCTGGGATACAGAGGGTGTGATTCTGGTTGATTTTTTGGAGCAGGGATGCACAATAAATTCTGTTCAATACGTCACAACCCTCAAAAAACTTAAAGCACGTCTTCAGCGAGTTCGCCCAACAAAATCAATGGCAGATGTTCTTCTTTTGCATGACAATGCAAGACCACACACCAGTCGTCACACCTCTGACGAGATTGTCAAAATTGGATGGGAAGTTTTGCCTTATCCCCCTTACAGCCCTGACCTGACACCATCAGACTTCCATCTGTTCGGGCCACTAAAAGAAGCTCATCGTGGGATTCATTTTGAAGATGAGGAGGCCGTCAAAACATCCGTGCGTCAATGGCTTAGGAAGCAGAGCTGTGATTTTTACCGTGCTGGGATACATGCCCTTGTTCAAAGATGGACCAAAACTGTAGAGATGGGCGGAGATTACATTGAAAAATGACAAAATGATCCTCAATGTTGTGGTTTTCAACCTATGTAATTGCATTTAAATTTCCTGACAATTAAACGTAGAAAAAAAATAGGAGGCATTACTTTTTGACTGACCCTCGTAGATATAAAACTAGCAGTACAAAATAACTGCCATCATCAGGCGAAGCAGAATAATAAACGAATACCACTAGCGATAACACAGAATGTGCTGAAACATGTTTCGGTGAAGTAAAAATAAACCAACGGTGTCTTTCACAAGACAGTTTTTCTTAGAAATTGATGGAGGGTTGGAGGTGTAGAAGGCGTCTTAAGTAAATGACAGTTTGATAGGGGCGGATTTCCGATATGCTGGATTGATTGGATTTAGCTGTTTGGAAGTTTCTTCCTCCCGCCTCGCATGATTGGTTACCATCGGTGAACGGCTGGAGATGTCTGTAATAGCCTTAAGAAATGACCAATCACGGTATTTGCAGCATGGCCTCCCCTGACGTAATGGAGCATGGGAACATATCGACCGATCAGAAATTAAATCCCATAATTTCGTAGTAGAACTCAGGCCAGACAGATCTGGCGCCACGCAAACTGTTTAAATTTGTGACACTACCCGTCGCGTTTTGACCAGTGGCGTAATGGTAATGGCTGCTGTGACGTCACTTGTTGGTACGCAATTTGATGTGCATGTTTTTATCGCACTACTTCTCATATTTTCGTTAGTTTCGAGAGAAATCATATTTTTAATCTCTGCTGCGCATGACAAAATATTGTCGTTTCTGTTGCGTATGAAATTACGATATCTAATGGATTTATCAGTTGTTTTTTCCTTACGATAATTTTTTTTTTTTTTTTGTTTGTTGTACTGTGTATCGTGGTTCTATTGCAGCTGGAGTGCTTTTCTCCGACGCTCGACTCGAATTCTTTCCTGTAAATTTTTAACGTCCTTTTTTCAAAGGCCTTTTCGATTTATTAGTGAAAAGTTCATGTATTGGACACTGTATCGCAGTCTCCACTTGAGTGTGTTTTCCGACATTAGTTACTATTTATTTAGGACAAATAATTTTTTAGTTCGTTCAGTGCATCGTGGTGTCCATGATAGTTGTAGAACTTCGTTTTACGATACTAGATTCGTTTTATTTCCAAGAAAAGTTTATCTTATTTACATGTGACAGCTCAAATAGTTATAATTGGAAATATTTTTCCCTGTATTTTAAATTCTCGTAATCAAAACTGTGTTTTGAAAATCGCCAATGATATGACGTTATAGTCGCCATGTTGTTTACCGCTTTTGCGCATGTTCACTGCATTGCGCCACTAGTCAAACAAAGCAGGCGGCATAATCGCAATTTGTTCTCTACGTCCTGTTAAATGTGTCGCTTTCCTCTTCCGTAGTTGGATGTTTCATCGTGAACTATTTTTTTTAACCTAAAGCATATACCTGAGTAATTGTGATCGATTGATGCTTGAGTGTTTTTCGTATATATTTAATTACTTTTTACTACATTGAGCAAGAGTAACTGAATTTTTTTAATGTACCCTATTAATAACGCTCTGAAAGACTTTATTTGATCTGTGTTAAGTGAGTTTGTTTGTGTCAGGTTAGTTATAAATACATCGATTATTATTTCTTAAAAAGATTTCCCTTTTCTGTAGCTTGGCTGCACATTTTACAGTGGAATACAAATTCATTTCTGTTAAAATACCTACATATTCATAGAGTTTCGCCTTTGTAGCACATAACGCGCTGATCATTGACGTCAGAACTCTAGTTTCCATCCACCTTCAAATTTGAAAATCAGACACTTGATTTTTCATTACATCGCTGCATGTTAATGTCTCCAAAGAGTGTAGGGTGTACGCTGAAACGTTCCCCAAGGGGAATTTGAAGAACAGAGACGAACTACAGTTAGTTCGCCAAAGGATAAGGAACAACGGATGACACACCACAGCGGGTGCCAGTCTTCTTAGCAGGGAGCTCGTTCCACTTTCTTTCTGGTATCGGACTGGCGCCCTCCTCAGAGTCTAGTCGTCCTTCCATAACTTATGTGACGAGTGCCTTCACTTCTTGTTACAGGATACACTGCCGTATTGTCTGTGGTACTACTGAGAGTCTTCCGGTTGTTACATAAGGCCACTTCCATGCTACATCGTCAACTCGGCAGCAAGACGCGGTATATTTATATAATTGTCGGGGCACTTGAAGGAAGTTGTGTATTGCAGATCCATCAGCGACAAGCAGACACTGGAAAAACCATAAATGTAGCCTGTGGCGCCAGTCGAATGTTACAATTATGTACACTACTGGCCATTAAAATTGCTTAACCACGAAGATGACGTGCTACAGACGTGAAATTTAACCGACAGGAAGAAGATGCTGTGATATGCAAATGATTACCTTTTCAGAGCATTCACACAAGGTTGGCGCCGGTGGTGACACCAACAGCATGCTGACATTACGAAAGTCTCCAACCGATTTCTCATACACAAACAGCAGTATACCGGCGTTGCCTAGTGAAACGTTGTTGTGATGCCTCGTGTAAGGACGAGAAATGCGCACCATCACGTTTCCGACTTTGATAAAGGTCGCATTGTAGCCTATCGCGATTGCGGTTTATCGTATCGCGACATTGCTGCTCGCGTTGGTCGAGATCCAATGACTGTTAGCAGAATATGGAATCGCTGGGTTCAGGAGGGTAATACGGAACGCCGTGCTGGATCCCAACGGCCTCGTATCACTAGCAGTCGGGATGACAGGCATCTTATCCGCATGGCTGTAACGGATCGTGCAGCCACGTCTCGATCCCTGAGTCAACAGATGGGGACGTTTGCAAGACAACAACCAACTGCACGAACAGTTTGACGACGTTTGCAGCAGCATGGACTATCAGCTCAGAGACCATGGCTACGATTACGATGGACGCTGCATCACAGATAGGACCGCCTGCGATGGTGTCCTTAACGACGAACCTGGATGCACGAATGGCAAAACGTCATTTTTTCGGATGAATCCAGGATCTGTTTACAGCATCATGATGGTCACATCCGTGTTTGGCGACATCGCGGTGAACGCACATTGGAAGCGTGTATTCGTCATCGCCATACTGGCGTATCACCCGGCGTGATGGTATGGGGTGCCATTGGTTACACGTCTCGGTTACCTCTTGTCCGCACTGATGGCACTTTGAACAGTGGACGTTACATTTCAGATGTGTTACGACCCGTGGCTCTACTCTTCATTCGATCCCTGCGAAACCCTACATTTCAGCAGAATAATGCACGACCGCTTGTTCTGGATACAGAAAATGTTCGACTGCTGCCCTGACCAGCACATTCTCCAGATCTTTCACCAACTGAAAACGTCTGGTCGATGGTGGCCGAGCAACTGGCTCGTGACAATACGCCAGTCACTACTCTTGATGAACTGTGGTATCGTGTTGAAACTGCATGGGCAGCTGTAGTTGTACACGCCATGCAAACTCTGTTTGACTCAATGCACAGGTGTATCAAGGCCCTTATTACGGCCAGAGGAGGTTGTTGCGGGTACTGATTTGTCAGGATCTATGCACCCAAATTCCGTGAAAATGTAAACTCATGTCAGTTCTAGTATAATATATTTGTCTAATGAATTATCTCCAGTTCTTCTTGGTGTAGCAATTTTAATGGCCAGTAGTGCATATACTCCGCAAAGAGCTGATTGGATGCTACCTTGTACCGCTGTTGCACTAGAGACAGTAGAATCGTTCTGCAGGGTCTTGCATTCTCAATACTGTTTCGCGAAAAGGACCGCCGTCCTCCCGAATGCGAGTGCGGTGGTTTCCCATCCCGCCACCGCGCTCGGTTTTCGGTGCAGACAACAGCTGCGTGGTCCCGTCAGACACGTGTAGAACTCCCGGAATCTCGAAAGGCGTGAAACTAGGCAGAGCCCGTTACTGCGGCGTACCGCGCTGCTCCGAGATGGACGGCGGTCTGAACGCGTCTCCGGGCGACGGCAGCGCCGCGCCGGTTGCCAGGCTACGGGAGGCGGTCGATAGCTGCAGCTGTGCTGCCGGCCTCTGCATCACACGCCGCTCCTCCAGACGAGAGCTGCACTCCCAGCGAGGCTGGCCGGCCCCACCCCGCGCTCGCCCTGTGGGGTCCTCCACCGCCGCCAATGTAATGACGCGCGGCCGACACGTTCCGACAGTTGAGTCCGAGCCTAATCTTAAATTTGCAAAAGTTATCACCTAAAAAGGAAAAATATAAACGTAAAGGTAATTAAATTTTAAATTGAGTCTCTTTTTCGTGAAACTCGATCCCACATGGCGAACATGCCGCAAAAAATACGCAAAGTCACAAAAAACGGGTGTTCTTAAATTAGTAAAAAACTAAAGCTCCAATCGAAAATGATAAACGGGAAAGTTGTAGAGCTCAGAAAGATCTATCGATTGCTTTTTTATAAGTATGCTTGATTACGTACGTTTCGAGATATATAGAAAAAACACTAAAGGCGATAACGTTCACGATCCCATACTTGCTGTTAACTCTAAGTATAGTCCGCCGTAAGTCAAAAAAATATTTGATAGAAAAATTAGAAAAATATTTATTATTTTTCGAGATACGTCGCCTTTTTGAAAACTGGCGTTCTCTGTAGTTGCATATATCTTATCAGTGGACGATTTTAGGCTAATTTTCTTCGCAAAGAGTTGTGCTGCTACTTTATTAAAAAAATCTGCTATTTTGGTAATTGTAAGGCTCAAAAAATGACCCCGAAAAACTTGTACTTTTATTCGATGTGTTTTTTAACTACCCAGTTTTTACTTTATAACTTTTACTTGCGTTTATCGTCATTTTAATAATTATATAATTTCGTGTGACTAGGGCCTCCCGTCGGGTAGACCGTTCGCCGGTTGCAGGTGTTTCGAGTTGACGCCACTACAGCGACTTGCGCGTCGATGGGGATGAAATGATGGTGATTAGGACAACACAACACCCAGCCTCTAAGCGAACCCGGGCCCTTAGAATTGACAGTCTGTCGCGCTGACCGCTCAGCTACCGGGGGCGGACTGTCATTTTAATAATTTTGTATTATTTACAACGGCGTTTTTCATGCAATACCTTAGTGGTTTTGCTTAATTAATGATACTCACGTTATTTTTTAAATTGCCCAGAAGTCGAGATACTAAACATATGCAACGGGGCAACGTCGAATGACTTTCCAAAGCGAGCGAGCGCCGCTTCCCCGAACTCCGCCGTCCGCTCCATCTGACGTATTCCGCGCTTGGACGCTTCACTTAATTACTGAGTTACTGATATTAAAAATAAATGAAACATGTCGTTTTATTTTTTCCTTGAAAATATAAATACTCACTGTTAACCTCCAACAGGCGCGCCGCTGTTAAAAATCTTAATTGCGCCCACTGGATGAAAAAAATAAACAAAAGCAAACTGGTGCTTTTCATTTATTATTAAAAAAGTTATGTCGGTTCGAGAAGACAGTAGAAACATTTTTTTATGATCGTGAAAAATTTCGGCAATTTTTTCTTTAAAAGTTATTTTCATAAAATGAAAACTGAGATAGTTAAAAAACACTTCCAACAAAAGCGCAAGTTTTTCGAAGTCATTTTTTGTTGCTTTAACTTAATAAAATAGTAAATATATTTAACAGCATGGTAGCACAACTCTTTGCGGGGAAAATAAACCTGAAACCGTTATTGCAGGGCCATCTGCTGAAAAGATCTAGCCAATTATCGGCCAGTTTTTCAAAAAAGTAATTAATATTTTTTAAATTTTTCAATCAAATACTTTTTTGACTTACCGCGCTGTACTTCTAGCAGACAGAAAGTATGGGAACGCGAACGTTAACGAGCTATAGTGAACACGATTAATAACAGTCTTTCCGATATGCCTTGAAACGTAAGACAGCAATCTATTCTGATAAGAAGCTAACCGATAATTTTCAAGCCATACATCTTTCCCACTTAAAGTTTTTCGACAAGAGCTATAGCATTTTTACTTATTTAAGAATGTCTTTTGCAATTTTGTGGATTTTTTGCCGTATTCACCATCTTGGGTCAAGTTTCATAAGAAAGAGACTCTATTTAACATTTAATTTTAGGTAATAATTTTTGCAATCACTCCTCCATAATGCTTGGACTATAGAGAAGGAAGCGTGACCAGTACGTTCCGACAGTTATGGCTTCTCTCTGTGTAACCCCGTATATAGCAAGTGCAGCCAGGAGTAGGTACCTAGCGTTGTGGGGCACTACGGTTTACAAACTGATGACGGAGATGACGCATCGTGTCTTGGGCGCGGTGGCATACCGAAAGTACTGGAGGAGCTACTCTGACCACGTCTTCTCAGGCGTCACTCACAACGCACAATGGAAAGGCCACATCTCGCTCCGTGGCATCCCATAAAATGCGTAATAGGACAGAGGGAAGCTGACCTGCGATCCACTAAATCTCCCATGTGCGCGCGGAATGTGCTTTACCACAAAGCTGGCCATTTAAAATGCAACACCAGAAACACGGCACGTAACACACCAAACTGACGTCAAGTGTATTACATACCAGTGTATGCAGATGAGACCTGTTCACCATAACCGCAAAATGTGCATCGGAATAACGCCATATACAGTACATTCTGCGTACAGTGAAAGATTACGCATCAGGTTTCCGATTCAATAATCACATTTAAATGTTTGTTGTTTGTAAGAAGACAGTGCAAAAATTGGAACCGTCGACGAGTGCGTGTTAGAATTCGACAGCGGGTAAATCGTGGTCTATCCATATTGCAGTTACCGTTCCACGATATTGCTGGTCGAGTTATTAGGGATCCCACGGTAAAAACGCGTTACGTACGTTGCATCTGGAAATGGTCTTGTTTGCAAGTATCCACACGGACAGCGCGAACGTGTTTGGAGAGCCACTGATGGACAGGACAGCAAGCACGGTTGCGGCTTCCCTTTATTCAGCAGTAGAGAGAAGCATGTTGGCAGTGATGCACCGTGCGGCGACGGTGGACATAGGAGTTGTCTGACGTCTTTTAGACGGATATCGGTTCTGGTACAGCAGCGCGATTGAGATATGAGCGAGCGCGCGCGCGCGCGCGCGCGCGTGTGTGTGTGTGTATGTATGGAGGCTCCGACGAAAACGATTGTTGCCGGATTACATCCGTCATCGTTTTACAGGCCCAGCACCTCGAGTGTTGGTACCCAACAAATTCAGTCGTGCATTGTGCATTCTTCCTATTATGTATGCTACTATACAAAGGCAAGTTCCTGTTTCTCATTAGTATCAAAAATATCGACAAGTATTTTACTAATTTAAATTAAAGTTTTACACGATGCTCCAACAAACATTCGGACGCACATAGGCTATGTGTTTTTAATATATATACCCACCTATATGGAAAAAATCGTAAGCAAAAACTTTAAAAAGTTCTTGACCTATTTACTTCAGATTTTGTCTTTATACTCTAACAAAAGTTTGGACGGACACGGAATACATATTCTTAAATATATAGGGTACATAAACGTATACTCATAATGAACGTACGTTGAAGCGCCAAAAAACTGGTATAGGCATGCGTATTCAAATACAGAGATACGTAAACAGTAAGAATACAGCGCTGCGGTCGGCAACGCCTATATAATACAACAAGTGTCTGGCGCAGTTGTTCCATCGGCTACTGCTGCTACATTGGCAGATATCAAGATTTAAGTGAGTTTGAATGTGGTGTTATAACCGGCGCATGAGTACTGCGACACAGCATCTCCGAGGCAGAGATGAAGTGGGGATTATCCCCTACGACGTCAAATCTCCGACATCGTTGAGGCCGGAAAAAATCCTGCAAGGACGGGGTCAACGACGACTGAAGAGAATCGTTCAACGTGACAGAAGTGCGACCCTTTCGCAAATTGTTGCAGATTTCAATGCTGGGCCATCAACACATTCCTTCCCCCTATTTATACCTCCCGAGGAGATCTCGAATGTAAAATTAGAGAGATTCGAGCGCGCACGGAGGCTTTCCGGCAGTCGTTCTTCCCGCGAATCATACGCGACTGGAACAGGAAAGGGTGGTAATGACAGTGGCACGTAAAGTGCCCTCCGCCACAGACCGTTGGATGGCATGCGCAGTATAAATTTAGATGTAGATGTAGCAGTGTCGGCGTGCGAACCATTCAACGAAATATCATCGATATAGACTTTTGGGACCGGAGGCTCACTCGTGTACCCTTGATGACTGCACGACACAAAGCTTTACGCCTTGCCTCGGCCCGTCAACACCGACAGTGGACTGTTGATCACTGGAAACATGTTGCCTGGTCGGACGAATGTCGTTTCAAATTGTATCGAGCGGATGGACGTGTACGTGTATGGAGACAACCTCATGAATCCATGGACCCTGCATGTCGGCAGCGGACTGTTCAAGCTAGTGGAGGCTCTGTGATGGTGTGGGGCGTGTGAAGTTGGAGTGGTAAGGGGCCCGTGATACGTCTAGATACAACTCTGACGAGTGACACGTACGTAAGCATTCTGTCTGATCTCCTGCATCCACTCATATCCACTGTGCATTCCGACGGACTTTGGCAAATACAGCAATACAATGCGACACCCCATACATTCAGAATTGCTACAGAGTGACTCCAAGAACACTTTTCTGAGTCTTAACACTTCGCCGCGTGGGATTAGCCGAGTGGTCTGAGGCACTGCAGTCATGGACTGTGCGGCTGGTCCCGGCGGAGGTTCGAGTTCTCCCTCGGGTATGGGTGTGTGTGTTTCTCCTTAGGATAATTTAGGTTAAGTAGTGTATAAGCTTAGGGACTGATGACCTTAGCAGTTAAGTCCCATAAGATTTCACACACATTCCGCTAGCCGCCGGCAGAGGTGGCCGAGTGGTTCTAGGCGCTACAGTCTGGAACCGCGCGACCGCTACGCTCGCAGGTTCGAATCGTGCTTCCGGCATGGCTGTGTCTGATGTCCTTAGGTTAGTTATGTTTAAGTAGTTCTAAGTTCTAGGGGACCGATGACCTCAGCAGTTAAGACCCATAGTACTCAGAGCCATTTGAACCACTTTTTAACTTCCGCTAGCCACCAAACTCCACAGACATGAACATTATTGAACATATCCGGGATGCCTTGCAACGTGCTGTTGAGAAGAGATCACCACCCCGTCTGGACAACCTTGCAGGACACATGGAATCAATTACCTCCACCACCACTTGAGACATTAATCGAGTCCATGCCACGTCGTGTTTCGGCGCTTCCGCTTGCTCGCGGGGGCCCTACAATATATTAGGCAGGTGTACCTGTTTCTTTGGCTCTTCAGTGTATAATGAGGAAGAGTTTATAGCAGAAAACGTCTTGATCGATTTACTTATTTGCTAACCTTCCTCGTATTGCAGTTTCAATGTGTGTGCTGATGATTCGCCAGGAAGTTGGTACCAGTAGCCCGCTGGTGTGACGCTGCGGCGCACATTGTGTGCAGCTGCCAGCGGCTGCTCGCTCGTCTGGTTTACGACCGCCCGTGCTCGAGCACCCGGCACGGCGCCTCCGCCCTCTCTGGCTTGCGGACGTGGTGGGCGGCGTCCGGTGGCCAAAGTCTGCCGACTCGGGCTAACAATAAGACAGCCGGCAGGCGCCGGCGCCAAGTGCCCTCGCTGCACAACACGGCCGCGTCTATCATCATCATCATCACCATCATCATCATCAACAACAACAACAGCTACTCACAAATCTACTACTCATCCCGACTTTCCATGCATGTATGAATACTGTAACATATCACTCACGAGCTCGCTCAGGCCAAAATTCGGAGTAAAAATTATCATTCGCTTCTTCATGAACGGGGTGTTATTACAGGTGCAAACACAAGGTTTGACTATTGTAGCTACAAACGAAAGGAGCGAGCATACGACAGTGAAACGTGCAAATAAACCTAATAAACATAGGTCCGGAAACGAAAGGTTTCCCCAGACGAAGTGTTATGACGGAGTACATGGAACACCTTTTAACAGAATTCCCGACTAACCAAACCGTAGATACGCATCACATGGCAAACTCTGCAGCGGAGTGTGCCCTGATATGAAACTACTCGAACTCGGGGCCTTTGCCTGCCACGGGCAAGTGGTCTACCGACACTTTTCTTTCTACGTAAGGAAGAACATGTTAGATGAAAGTTTGGCCATGTGTTGTTACTAAATCCTGTATAATTTTTTACCGCTTCGCCAGACAAATCACCCTGCCGTACACACACTACTGGCCATTAAAATTGCTACACCAAGAAGAAATGCAGATGATAAACGGGCATTCATTGGACAGATATATTATACTAGAACTGACATGTGATTACATTTTCACGCAATTTGGGTGCATAGATCGTGAGAAATCAGTACCCACAACAACCACCTCTGGCCGTAATAACGGCCCTGATACGCCTGGGCATTGAGTCAAACGGAGCTTCGATGGCGTGTTTAGGTACAGGTGCCCATGCAGATTCAACGCGATACCACAACTCATGCAGAGTAGTGACTGGCGTATTGTGACGAGCCAGTTGTTGGGCCCCATTGGCCAGACGTTTTCAGTTAGTGAGAGATTTGGAGAATGTGCTAGCCAGGGCAGCAGTCGAACATTTTCTGTATCCAGAGAGGCCCGTACAGGACGGGCGACATGCGGTCGTGCATTATCCTGCTGAAATGTAGGGTTTCGCAGGGATAGAATGAAGGGTAGAGCCACGGGTCGTAACACATTTGAAATTTAACGTCCACTGTTCAAAGAGCCATCAATGCAAACAAGAGGCGACTGAGACGTGTAACCAATGGCACCCCATACCATCACGCTGGGTGATACGCCAGTATGGCGATGACGAATACACACTTCCAATGTGCGTTCACCGCGATGTCACCAAACACGGATGCGACCATCATGATGCTGTAAACAGAACCTGGATTCATCCGAAAAATGACGTTTTGCCATTTGTGCACCCAGGTTTGTCGTTGAGTACACCACCGCAGGCGCTCCTGTCTGAGATGCAGCGTAAAGGGTAAACGCAGCCATGATCTCCGAGCTGATAGTCCACGCTGCTGCAAACGTCGTCGAACTGTTCGTACAGATGGTTGTTGTCTTGCAAACGTCCCCATCTGTTGACTCAGGGATCGAGACGTGGCTGCACGATCCGTTACAGCCATGCGGATAAGATGTCTGTCATCTCGACCGCTAGTGATACGAGGCCGTTGGGATCCGGCACGGCGTTCCATATTACCCTCCTGAACCCACCGATTCCATATTCTGCTAACAGTCATTGGACCTCGAACAACGCGAGCAGCAATGTCGCGATACGATAAACCGCAATCACTATAGGCTACAATCCGACCTTTATCGAAGTCGGGAACGTGATAGTACGCAGTTCTCCTCCTTACACGAGACATCACAACAGCGTTTCACCAGGCAACGCCGGACAACTTCTGTTTGTGTATGAGAAATCGGTTGGAAACTTCCCTCATGTCAGCTCGTTGTGTCGCCACCGGCGCCAGCCTTGTGTGAATGTTCTGCAAAGCTAATCATTTGCATATCACAGCATCTTCTTCCTGTCGGTAAATTTCACGTCTGTAGCACATCATCTTCGTGGTGTAGCAATTTTAATGGCCAGAAGTGTACTTGGTGCTATCCGTGCGAGCAGGTCACCACTCGAATCGACGTTTAAAGAGTTAGGAACCCTTTTCTTCAAATCCTTTGTCGGGAGCGTGGACTTTATGGAAGTGCCAAATGGATGATAAAGTCGTATGTGCAAAAAGGGAATAGAAGCTTTTGAAATGTGGTACTACAGCAGAATGCTGCAGATCAGATGAGTAGATCAGATAACCAATGAAGGCGTACTGAATCGAACCAGAGAGAAGAGATCGTCATGGCACAGCTTGACTAAAAGAAGGGTCAGCTGCTCGAGCACACCATGAGGCGCCAAGAAATAATCGGTTTGGTAATGATGGTGGCGGGGAGGGGGGAGTAGAGGGACATTTAACCGCCCCCTTTGCAATATTTTAATACTGAACGTGCAGGGGTGAGATTGATAGGTTGCGCAGTAGTATTCAGCACATCAAACACTTATGAAATATTTTGCACTGAGCGAATATATTGTACCGTCTGTGGGTAGTACTGAGAATATCCTTGACAGTCTCTCGCGTGTTACACAGACTTCGCTTAGAAAATATAGGGAATGGCCACAAAAGACGATGTTTCTAAAATATTTAATTTACAGAAAGTTATGAATAAAACTGTATATAGATTTTTACTTACCCAAATATAATGCTTTATTGCACACGTATTATTGCGTGACACGTTTCTAGAACTATCCCCAAATACTGTAATGTGAAGCTGCACTTGTAAATTTCAAGTCTTCGAAGGAATTGCCATCAGCAAAGTATCGTAGCAAAATAGATAACTGTCGACTTGGTGGAACTGCGTCTCTCGTTATATTATTTTGATCTTTGATGATGAGGATATGGGCATCCGCAGAAATTTATACACCGGGAGGAGGGGTATGGAGGCGGGGGGCAGGTGCCTTAGTATGGGGAGACTCATTTCCAATAATGATTGACCATCGACACACAAAACGTCATGATAACCTTTTGCTTTCGTCAACGCTAATTCTCTCAACAAGTTTTCGGGAGTGATCTTTGACGCTCCTTGAACCAATTTTTCATCCACCTGCTTTTTCTGCTTGCAACAAAGTAGAGCAATTATAATAGCACCAGCGTCTTTCTCGCCCAACATTTCGATCTACAGTATTATTGCCCAATATTGTTGGCATAATTATTGACCAGTCTAGGAAGAAAGTCAGTAATATTGCAGAGTCAATAATATTGCGCAATAAACGCGTTCGAGTGGATGGAAGTTGTGGTAGTTATACAGGAATGAAGAGTTTGCGTCAGATCAGTCTTCAGATTGAAGAACGGAACCCACCAACAATGTCGATGATAACAACAAATTGGGTCTTCGCTCTTTTTGTAATTCTTTCTTATTTTCGGAAACTAGTGGAAATGGTAATCGTATTGCATTTCTACATCATCATCTCACATGACCTGACTCAGATGTTATAAAACTGCGTATGAAATTGAAAATGGAACTCTGAAAATTCTGGAGCTTCTGTAAAATATTCTGTTGAATATTTTTAAAGATGCTGTTAGCCTTGTGCTCAATATAGTTACACTATTTTGGTTACATTGTTCACTAATTGGCATGAAATATCAATTTAAGTGTACTTTAATCAACTTATTGCAACAAAAGCTCTTTCTTTAGTGAATAGAACAGCAAGGAAATTTTATCACTTCAGTTTAATAAATTACCATTGAATTTCGTTCTGTCAATTCACATCCTATCTGTATATCTTCCATTTAAGTGAATTTGATTTCATGCGTTTACGGAAGCTGTCCTGCATCAGAGCTGAAATACGCTAATCACATTAGTCTACATCAACAAAAGCGTTTACTTTTAATTCAGGATTCTACTTCGTGAGTCTAAGCAGCAGGGAGTTCGCATCTGTGCCATTGCGCCTCTGTGCGTGGGCGATGAAAGGGCTGTAAATTAGTCATACTTACTAAGTGAAATTACGTAATTAAGTGATTTGTTGAAAAAGAAACAAAGACCGTGGTGCAGATTCTGTCTACCCCGTTATGTTTCAGGCATCCCCGCCGATTGCGTAGATATAATCTTCAAACGAGAAAATTGGGTTTGAGGAAAATTTAATAAAAATGCTGTAATTCAATACCGCATATTCTGAAAATCATTCGTTAATAACGGGTAACATTTTATGCCACCACGCCCACAGTCGGATACAATTCTCTCAATTTCAAATCTGTTCAGATGGCTACAACAATAGTATATTATGACGATTGCGTCCGAAATGTCTAGACTCCACAAAACTCAGACCGTGGTAGTCTCTAATTCGTTACAGTTCTTTTCTTCATAACATTACAGTTCCAAGGAATAAGAGTTCTCCCTTTTCCAGAGATTGCAACGCTCCGTTGTTGTAGCACAGTCTAACAGACAGTCGCCCGCTCCTGCTCATTTTTATTATACTCTTCGGCAGTAGCGCGCCAAACCGCCAGCAAGCAACAATTTAGAATACGATCTCGGACGTGTGCGATTAGTATCGTTTATATTGGTTTGTGACATAGTTTTTACAATGGAGAGCGTATATAGT
Organism: Schistocerca gregaria; assembly: GCF_023897955.1. NCBI lineage: Eukaryota > Metazoa > Arthropoda > Insecta > Orthoptera > Acrididae > Schistocerca > Schistocerca gregaria. Next base: position 756,300,984 of record NC_064921.1, read on the forward strand.
CGACAATAACTAAAAAATGACGCCACATTTGGGTTTTTTATAGCTTCGTAAGGAGCCAGGGAGGTATGAGAGGGTGCACTACAGAACAGTTAATTTACGATTTCCTTATGACCAACAGATATTTATTTAAGCCTATCATTTTCGTTTAAGAAAAAAAGTTAATAAACAGCTGAAGACCTGACCATTGGCAGAATGACTTCGTATGTCACTCGACGACGTGAGTTTTATTCGATACGCTTCCTGTCAAATCAGTGTATTTGGAACGCAGGGAACTTATATGGAATGCAAAACCTACCTTATGTAACTTACCAAGTAAGCCACCACAACAGCAGCTGAAGTTAAAATGACAAAGACGTGATAATAACACGTCAAAGTAGCAAAACTGGAACAAGGAAGAAACCAGTGCCACTATTGTTGCTACATCTGAGCCTCAAACGGCATGTATCTTCAACACTTTCGCTTTTTAAGTAAAAAGTCACAGTTATCAAAATATTCATGCATTGGAAAGTCGAGTGAAACGTATAACGTGCGAATCATTAGACTCCACACAAAACTGTTACGTATTAAGGAAAGTGCCCATCATAACGAGAACAGACAACTGTAAAAAGATAAATTTCTCATGCATGAAATATGAGTTTATTTTCTCTTTATTTCGGCGGTACAATCTGTAATTATTCACATATTCGAAAGTACCTCTTCATGAATAAGGCCGGTATTAGACTATCATACTTCTTTGTCAAAGCTGATATATCAAATATTTATGTCAAAGAAATTTGATGGTGTATTAGGGAACTTTGTCAAATCTCGCCTGTCGTCAAATAAATATGATCCGATGTAGAGCTTCGCCGTAGATTTGATCATAAAAGTCGTACGTCATCTGTTCACTGCAATGTGAAATGTAACCGCTTCGAGCGCTGGCGATACTACAGCTATTTGACGCCTCTGTAGTGTGTTTGTAAACATGGCTTCAAAGTTGGTTTGTTCCTTCAACTCTTTTTAAGTAGACTTGCTTCGACCAGGGTGGGAGGTAAGCAAGGGGCACAGTGCCCGGCAGGTGGAATAAGCTGCACGCGCTTCAAGTCCACTATTACAGCTACAGCCATCCACCTCTACATCTGGTAACACCCAGGCACATTTTCAGGAAGCCGGAATACAGGATATGGCCACACTCTTAAATAAAAAATTCTTTATTCGCTTCCCATTCTACTTTGTATATCTTTGAATTCTGGATACCACAAGTTAAAAAGCACTTCATATGTTTCGTACTTTTTATTAATTCAGTATTTGTTGGAACACTAATTATATTAATTAAATTATTCAAAATTAAAAATCGTTGTTATTGTCCGTATAGTGTCCTTAACATTTATTTACCTTCACATACTCCCCCTTCAGTGCGTTATAAATCGCTTCTTAGTTTCTGAAATTATTTTCGTTAATGTGAACTGTGATATTAGAGTGCTGTGTTGTAAACTAGAGTAGCTCTCTCATGTATCAAGATATCGCAGTGTCACAGTTTTCCTGTTTCTGCACATATAGTATTTCTCAAGAGAGTATTCTGTTTTGTAATATGAGAAGCCGCTTTATTGAGCAAATACTGAAATACACTCTCATCCGTTAGTAAGTAATTTATATATTATTTGACTTCCTCCATTTGCAGCTCTCGTAACAAATTTTGCTGAATGTCTTTATCATCTCGACATAATACCAAGGGCCACATCCAAGTACGTTTCCTTTTTTTTCGCTTTTCTTCCAAATACACACACAGTGCAACTGTGGTACTAGCAACTGCACCGCACAATAACAAGTTGTCGTCCGCCATCTTGAAATTAGACTCCTCTTTAGCACAACGTCAGAGATCTTTGTCAAATAAATTTGACGAATATGTGTTTATATTTCTTCGTCAAAGAAATATGATAGTGTAATACCAGCATAAGTTGTAGCTTATGGCACTGAATCCGTGAGATTCGGATCTTTTTACATTTATTTCACGATCATCTACGTCTCTCGATAATTTAATGCTGCTTCGAACGCAAACATACTGGGTGATCAAAAAGTCAGTATAAATTTGAAAACTTAATAAACCACGGAATAATGTAGATGGAGAGGTAAAAATTGACACACATGCTTGGAATGACATGGGGTTTTACTAGAACCAAAAAAAAGAAACAACCCATCTTGTTAGACGCGTGAAAGATCTCTTGCGCGCGTCGTTTGGTGATGATCGTGTGCTCAGCCGCCACTTCCGTCATGCTTGGCCTCCCAGGTCCCCAGACCTCAGTCCGTGCGATTATTGGCTTTGGGGTTACCTGAAGTCGAAAGTGTATCGTGATCGACCGACATCTCTAGGGATGCTGAAAGACAACATCCGACGTCAATGCCTCACCATAACTCCGGACATGCTTTACAGTGATGTTCACAACATCAAATGTTCTCACGTTTTTGACAAAATTCACAGTTTCTTTACACGCAGAATAAAATATGAATTTAAAAATATTGGGAAAACAGGTCACAGAGAAGTAGATAACATAAATGGAACACGATCGCCACAAAAATTCTCCTTGAACGAATCGCACGTCGTCTCGCCCTTCGCCACAAAAAACAGAAACTGAAAATAGCTGCCGGTACTTGCAGGGGCAGAGAAAGAGGGGTAGCTGAATGGACCGTACCCGACTCCCTCCCGGAGTTAAGTAGGCGGCGCAGGCGGGTGTTTACCTCGGCGCGGCGGCTGAGGGCACGCCGCTTGCCACTGAACTATCGATCCAGCGCAGCGCAGCACGGCTACGTCTCAGCGCCAGCGGCCGCCAGCGGCCCTGCGGCGTTCCTGCCAGCCTCTGCCGAGGTGCGGTCGCCAACTTCCGTCTCCTACCTGTAGAACTGCCCGGCAGCGCACATCGTGCGCCTGAAACCTACGGCGAACCTGAGGGCGGACTAGAGCCATCCAACTTTTTTCCTTACACTACGGCATTTCTTCTCCGAAAACGCAGTGCATCACTGTTGGATGAATCAACATATTAAATAAGATTGTAAGAGGTCCATGACTAAGAAATTTATTGCTAGCGCATTCGAGCAGATGTAATTTCGATGGATTGCTCACTCGCTGCCTGCGATATGTAAGCTATAAGAGAATCTCAGACCAAAGAGCGGTGTTGTATGCTGTAGGAACTGTGTGGCAGTAGAAGTAAGAAGTAGCTAGCAGTCTGGTGTATCGAGTTGGGTGGGTCAGTCGTGGGGAGCGATGGCGGTCCTCCCCACAGTAAAAAAAATATAATTATATAATTCACATTCAGCGTAACCTCCCAACAGTTTACTATTCCGAAACCCCGCAATAATAACGTGACTAATCTCTCAATAAGATTGTGGCTCACTTACAACCTTTCAATAATTGACTGTGAATTTGAACTGGTAAATTTGGACGTCAGCAGTGCTGCGTCATGGTCCTGAAAGATCATACTGAATAAATTGAAAATTCTTACCTCAGTTAAGTCGCCGGATAACGCGTATATATCTGCTCCTATAAGAAAAATTTTTCTGGCGCAGCCCAGTGCAATGCTGCCCGATAGATTTGTCATGTATAAAAAGAAACAACGGATTTTTCTTTACAATAATCGGGATGACCATGAATTGGAGAAATTAGTAAATTTTTTAAATTGAGATGAATGATTGTCAAAAGTTACTTTTTACGATAAAGATTATTATTAACAGATTTTTTTAAAAACATTTACATGGGACTTGATATAACAATACAACATATGCGCGAGGCTGCTTTTACCTTATACTACATCGCTAAGGGCACCGCCATCGCTCCCCACGACTGACCCAGCCAACTCGATACACGCGACTGCTAGATACTACTTACTTCTACTGCCACACAGTTCCTACTGCATACAATACTGCTGTTTGGTCTGAGATTCTCTTATAGCTTACATATCGCAGGCAGCGCGTGAGCAATCCATCTAAATTACATCTGCTTGAGTGGGCTAGCCACAAATTCCGTAGTCATGGACCTCTTACAAGATATTGGAAAGCAAATAAAATAAAACTGACTACGAGTTGGGGCATAATCGCAGCATAATTTTCTCAGTAATCCAAGAAGATAATCATATATTTTATTCGAGTTGTGGAAGGTAACAAATTTTCAAAATACACTCAAAAAAAGAAAGAAAGAGCAAACAAACTATGATGTACAGACAAGTAAATGATTACAATTTCAGAAAAGTCGGGTGATTTATTCAGGAGGAAAAGCTTCACAGATTGAGCAAGTCAATAACGGATTGGTCCACCTCTGGCTGTTATGGAAGCAGTTATTCTGCTTGGCATCAAGTTACCCAATTACGCCAATGATGAAGACACGTACAGTTAAAGATTCCGTGTAGTTACTGCATTTTCCGCTTGACGTGACAACTGAAGCATCATCGTTGACATACAGCTTTCTGTCTCCAAGGAAGACACGAATTATTTCAATGTCTTACTGTTTCTGCAGTTCTCAGAGGCGCTAGTAATATACACCTGTGAACAGCCTAATGAGTATTCCACGAGGTTCCGGCTTGCGTCTAGATGACGTCGACATTTTGCCACGATATTTCTGCTGAAAACTATTCAGCCATATCCGGAGTCTTGACTTTATCCCGAAAATTGACGCGATGGTGCATGTGCATTTGTTTTAACTGCGTGACCGCCCTCTGTCAAGTTTAGCGTCTGGGCATGTGCTTGATGCTGATATTGCATACACGCCATCTGTCAAACTGTGGGCCTCCATATTTAAAATTCAGTTATCAACATAATGAAATTAATTGTCGCTGGACGTGTCATTAGACGTAAAACAATTCATCTAAATTAGGCAGAATCCTTAAGAAACGCCAAGTTAAAATAACCTTTCGGCCATCTACAAAAACGTGTACTCTTCTCGGCTTGGCAGAGGATGATCTGGGTAGGCGAAAGGCCGGGCGTAGAGAATGCCACGTCAATGTGGCAAACCCATCATTGGTCAGACCACATGCATAGTACATGAAAAATTCGTGGAATATGAGCACCACTCTCGCCTTTTTCATCGCAATAAGTCAATAATAGACGAACGTTGTAACTCCACAGGACATTCTGAGGATTATTCTATCACGAAAATCTTGGCCACGACGAGATCCTTCTGCATTTTGTTATTAAGGAATCTGTAGGAATACGTCTGGCAGAAGATCTTATAAATAGTGACGGCGGATTTCTGTTTGCTACGGCTTGGGATCCGGGGCTTCCTCTGATATCTTCAGGAAGACAAATTGTTATACCAGATGAAACGTCCAGTGACACTTAATTTTATTACTTTGACATATGCATTTTAATTTCGCAGGATCAAATTTCGACAGAGGGCGTCCATGCAATATCACCTTGCCCATGCGCCTTCCCACCTCAGAGGATGTAGATGGTACTACCTAAAGGGACAGGCAAAAATATGTGCCGCACCGGGACTCGAACCCCCATTTCCCGCTTATCGCAAGCGGCCGCCTTACCACTTAGGCATCCGAGCACACTCCCCGGACCTACCCAGACTTCCATATGTCACACACTTATCTATCTCTTTTCATATAATAAAGACTTTCAGATTTGAAACTGTAGTTCGTCATCTACGCTACTGGCCATTACAAATGCTACACCACGATGATGACATGCTACAGACGCGAAATTTATCCGACAGGAAGAAGATGCTGTGATATGCAAATGATTACCTTTTCAGAGCATTCACACAAGGTTGGCGCCGGTGGCGACACCTACAACGTGCTGACATTACGAAAGTTTCCAACCGATATCTCAAACACAAACAGCAGTTGACCGGCGTTACCTGGTGAAACGTTGTTGTGATGCCTCGTGTAAGGAGGAGAAATGCGTACTATCACGTTCCCGACTTCGATAAAGGTCGGACTGTAGCCTGTAGCGATAGCGGTTTATCGTATCGCGACATTGCTGCTCGCGTTGGTCGAGATCCAATGACTGTTAGCAGAATATGGAATCGGTGGGTTCAGGAGGGTAATACGGAACGCCGTGCTGGATCCCAACGGTCTCGTATCACTAGCAGTCGAGATGGCAGGCGTCTTATCCGCATGGCTGTAAGGGATCGTGCAGTCACGTCTCGATACCTGGGTCAACAGATGGGTACCTTTGCAAGACGACAACCGTCTGCACGAAAAGTTCGACGGCGTTTGCAGCAGCGTGGACTATCTGCTCGGAGACCATGACTGCGGTTACCCTTGACGCTGCTTCACAGACAGGAGCGCCTGCGTTGGTGTACTCAGGCAAAACGTCATTTTTTCGGATGAATCCATGTTCTGTATACAGCATCATGACGGTCGCATCTGTGTTTGGCGACGTCGTGGTGAACGCACATTGGAAGTGTGTATTCGTCATCGCCATACTGGCGTATCACTCGGCGTGATGGTACGGGGTGGCATTGGTAACACGTCTGGGTCACCTCTTGTTCGCACTGACGGCACTTTGAGCAGTGAACGTTACATTTCAGATGTGTTACGACCCCTGGCTCTATCCTCCATTCCATAATGCACGACCACATATTACATGTCCTGTACGGGCCTTTCTGGATACAGAAAATGTTCGACTGCTGCCCTGGCCCGCACATTCTCCAGATGTCTCACCAACTGAAAACGTCTGGTCAATGGTGCCCGAGGAAGTGGCTCGTCACAATACGCCAGTCTCTACTCTTGATGAACTGTGGTATCGTGTTGAAGGTGCATGGGCAGCTGTACCTGTACACGCCATCCAAGCTCTGTTCGACTCAGTGCCCAGGTGCATCAAGGCCGTTATTACGGCCAGAGGTGGTTGTTCTGGGTACTGATTTCTCAGGATCTATCCACCGCACTGTTTTCCTATAATGCAGAGAGAGCCGCCAGTGCTAGGGTCAACTGGCATGGGCAACGGCTTTACAGTGACATGGGCGATCGATGATCGTAACAGCAGCCAGATGGCCACACTGTGCCAGACACCTCGCCAATTCAGTGTTGGGGGACAATAACTGGTGACTAGCCATAATGGTGAGACTCTAGACGGCACCTCCTCGCTGTGGGTCACTAAAGCCACCACTGCACGCTTGTATCTTTGCTCACCGCTGCGACATGACACGCAAATTCGCTTCCCGCGTCTGTTTACTGGCGCGAGAGTGTGACGGGAATGCTCATGCAACTCCATTGGCGGAAGCCACAAGAGAGACCACGGACACGAGAAAGAATCGTGGGGGGCTGAGCACTTCAGTCTTCTCGCAGAACAATAAATTACTTCCAAGCCAATTTATCATCCAGACTAACAATGGGTATAACTGTATACGAATGTGTTAAGTCATTGATGTTAGTTGATCTTGATACAAGTCTCTTCGTACTTTTGATTCCCACGGTTCCTTTCATATGCATTTCCTCTTCTAATCCCGATTGGTCGGATTTGGAAACAAATTTCCTACTCTACTATCATCCATAAATTTCGGGCCGATTCCGCAGTTTGCTGTGGATCATTAAGTTTGAAAATTGTTTGAAATTTAGTTATCTTACGTCTTCCAATTCTGTAGCACGTTTGAAGTTATGCAACCATCCACTGCTTCCCTTGAAATCATGTAATATACGTCGCGCAATTCGATGTGCATAGCGTAGTAGATCACTACCGTACACATCCTTTAAATGATATCGAGAATACTTGAGACGCGCAAACACCAGTTTTTGTAAAAAAAAAAAAAAAAAAAAAAAAAAAAAAAAAAAAAAAAGCGCCTTGTCCTGCCTTGAATATCCGTAGTTTTTCTTGTGGACTACACGGCCATATTGCTGCGGATTTATTATTTATTCTAAATCGGTTCATATTTCTTTTTTTTACTATGTTGCGGATGATCTACCATGTAGGTAATTACCTTTAGATCTTTAGTATCTGCTCCTTGGACAACGAGTGTCCTTCACTGGAGACGGGATGTGCGACTCCCTGTCCGACGAGGATGACGAACTGCACGGTCCAACACGTGTTTCAATATCACTTTCACTTGTTAAGCACGCGTGGTCATCGCTGTGCTCCTCATGTACACTGTCCGCACAGTCGAGAGTATGCACCACACATTCCGCTGAATTATCTTTCTGAAACGCTAATATTTCATCTGCCACTTCTTTCTCACTCTGCGAAAACCCTCGGGTGCATTACTGGTGAAATGTCTACGTCGGCAACTGTTGTAGATACAATGCAATGTATGCGTTGTTTATCGTTGCCATTGCTCTCCTTTGTATCAACACCATTAGCACTGTTGTAAGTTACTCGTCGACTGAGCAGTTTAGCTACGCTCCATAGCCTCAGGCTCACCATTGGATACCTTCAGTCCCACCCCCTGTTGCCATTAGCAGCCAACATTGTGTTTGCAAGGTAGGCAACATATGGCGCGTCGAATCCCTTAAACATCACTCGTCTTTTGCGACCTTGGACTCAAGGAGCTCCCTGTGAATCTTTTACTGACTATTGATTTCTTAACTGTGAATTGCTTTTAAAATATTCACATGGTTATCTGTTCGGAGACCTAGGCGATTGCCCTATTATGACCAGCGCGAGCTTCACTCGACGTATTTTCACACGCTTGGAACGTGTCGCTACAGCAGTTCTACATTTACATCTACAGCTACATCCATACTCCGCAAGCCACCTGACGGTGTGTGGCGGAGAGTACCTCGAGTACCTCTATCGGTTCTCCCTTCTATTGCAGTCTCGTATTGTTCGTGGAAAGAAGGATTGTCGGTATGCCTGTGTGTGGGCTCTGATCTCTCTGATTTTATCCTCACGATCTCTTCGCCAGATATACGTAGGAGGGAGCAATATACTGCTTGACTCCTCGGTGAAGGTACGTTCTCGAAACTTCAACAAAACCCCGTGCCGAGCTACTGAGCGTCTCTCCTGCAGAGTCTTCCACTGGAGTTTATCTATCATCTCCGTAACGCTTTCGCGATTTCTTAATGATCCTGTAACGAAGCGCGCTGCTCTCCGTTGGATCTTCTCTGTCTCTTCTATCAACCCTATCTGGTACGGATCCCACACTGCTGAGCAGTATTCAAGCAGTGTGCGAACAAGCGTACTGTAACCTACTTCCTTTGTTGTCGAATTGCATTTCCTTAGGATTCTTCCAATGAATCTCAGTCTGGCATCTGCTTTACCGACGATCAACTTTATATGATCATTCCATTTTAAATCACTCCTAATGCATACTCCCAGATAATTTATGGAATTAACTGCTTCCAGTTGCTGACCTGCTATATTGTAGCTAAATGATAAGGGATCTTTCTTTCTATGTATTCGCAGCACATTACACTTGTCTACATTGAGATTCAATTGCCATTCCCTGCGCCTTGCGACAATTCGCTGCAGATCCTCCTGCATTTCAGTACAATTTTCCATTGTTACAACCTCTCGATACACCACAGCGTCATCCGCAAAAAGCCTCAGTGAACTTCCGATGTCGTCGACAAGGTCATTTATGTATATTGTGAATAGCAACGGTCCTACAACACTCCCCTGGGGCACACCTGAAATCACTCTTACTTCGGAAGACTTCTCTCCATTGAGAATGACATGCTGCATTCTGTTATCTAGGAACACTTCAATCCAATCACACAATTGGTCTGATAGTCCATTTGCTCTTACTTTGTTCATTAAACGACTGTGGGGAACTGTATCGAACGCCTTGCGGTAGTCAAGAAACAGGGAATCTACCTGGGAACCCGAGTCTATGGCCATCTGAGTCTCGTGGACGAATAGCGCGAGCTGGATTTCAGACGATCGTCTTTTTCGAAACCCATGCTGATTCCTGCAGAGCAGATTTCTAGTCTCCAGAAAATTCATTAAGTTGTTGTGTCGATCTGTTTGCTACTTAACAGTTCGCCGGTATCGGTTGCTCGTTGCTTCTAAATGTCTCGTTTGCTTGTGCTGAAAGCGACTTGTCTCGATGCTAAGGCCTTTAGCAAAAATGTTGGGGTTGGAAAGCGTTGGTTAACGAGCGCGCTTGTGTGTGGTTGCAGAGCTGTGCGAGGAGTGGGCGCTGGCCAACTGCAAGGAGCTGGAGGGCGACCCGGCAGAGGCGGCCACGTTCTCCCTCAAGTACCTGGGCAGCGCGCTGGTGGGCGCCGCCAGCAGCGAGACCGCCACCGCCGAGGCCATCAAGACCATCATCACCATGGTCAGTAACGTGGTCTACACCCTGGTTCTCGCCAGAAAGTCTGCAATGTATTTCTAATTCAAAAACACACTGATCAGACAGAACATCGTGACCACCTACGTAACAGCCCGTATGTCCACTTTTGGCACAGATAACAGCAGCGACCCGTCGTGGCATCGAAGCAGTGACCGCTTGAGAGACTTGGCACCACGTCGACACACACAGGTCACCTAATTACCTAACATAGAGATGGGGCCCCATCCATGCCCGCACCAACGTGCTGACCAAACCAAAAGTTCTACTGTCACCTCCGTCAACATGTTGGTTATGTAGTAAGTGGATCACAGGATGCTGGGCTGTGATGTTATCCGTGCGTCTGGGTAAGACTACGCATTAACACGGTCCATCAGGTGATAGATAGTGGACGAAAGTGAGGGTAGCGATTTGAAGATCAGAGGGAAAAAAGTGCCAAGGCTCGTGCCGTGGGAAAAAAACCTCTGCGACAGTGGGATGGGTCGCAAGAGCAGTAGTGGCTTACTAGCTGCGATAGTTCATGCAAGGTTGGATTTGTTAGTATGGGTATCATGCATCGTTACCGTGGCAAGCGATGGCGATGTATCCCGGTTGCTGCAGCCGCTGCATTCCTGGAACAATCAAGATCGTTATATAGTAGTGGGAGATCGGCCATAGATCATCCCACTGTGTGTGTGTGTGGGGGGGGGGGGGGGAGCTTGTCTGCATGCAGTGTACGGTACGGCTTCCCTGCGTGGTGCCAGTTATTCGGCAGTGTATTCCAGCTGGATATCCAGTAATGGCGTCTGATTAACAGGGGCTCACCTGTACCGTTGTGTTCGCGTGTGCTTGGCCATAGATGTTAGGTCCTTACAAGTATGTCTTTTGGTCTTTTACGTTTCCATCTATGGTTGTGGTCGTAGTTCCCCAGATTCAGAATAAACGGGTTCTGCGAATGTCTGGCGTTTCTGTATAGTCTTGTGGTGAGTTTGTGTATTACCTCCGTGAGAGTCTCGAGTCGGTATTCCCGGTGAAGGTCCGCGATGCGTCTGTATCGTGGAGCATTGCTTATGATTTTGAGTGCTTTGTTTTGTATGAGCTGCAGACGGCGCAGGCGTGTAGGCGCAGCTTATCCCCAGACAGGAGCTGCGTACGTCATCAGGGGTCGGATAAGTGTCATGTACACGGACCTCGACACCCTTCTGTTCAGTGCGCTACGCCTGTTGAGCATAGGGTAGAGCTGTTTGGGCCTCGAGCTAGCTCGGTTGGTCATGTGTTGTATGTGGTCCCCCCAGAGTAATTTCCGGTCCAGCCAGACACCGAGGTATTTGACTTTCTCACGGAAACGTATTGGGCGTGCATGTAGAGTTATTGGTCTGCAGTAGCGGTGTTTGCGCAGTTGCTTCGGTCTTCTAGTGAAGAGAACGGCTTCGCACTTGTCGACGTTTACTCTAACACGCCATTTCTCCAACCAAGGCTCAGCCACTCTGAGTGCAGTCTGTAAGCGTGACGTAGTGTTTGATGGTTTCCAAATATGCGCGAGGATGCCTGTGTCATCCGCGTAGATTGCCATCGTTGTATTGTGTGTGGTTGGGAGATCGTTTATGTAGAGGTTAAACAGTAGGGGCCCTAGGATGCTTCCCTGGGGTACTCCCGCGTGTATACCGTGTCGTGTTGATTGTTTTCCCTGCACGTCAGTGTTGAAAATCCTGTCTGTGAGGTATGAGTGTATTAGACGCACCAGCCCGTCGGGGAAATCCGCGTCGCTGAGTTTGCGAATGATGCCGTTGTGTCATAGACGGTCGAAAGCCTTTTCGATGTCCAGGAACACCGCCCCTGTAGCTTTGTTTACGTTGAAGCCATGTGTTATATGTTCAACGACCCGTAAGAGTTGTTCCGTTGTGGAGTGGTGATTCCTGAAGCCGAATTGCTCCGGTCTCAGGATATCACTTGTTATGCAGTACCTAGGTGATGCGTTTGAGAATCATCTTCTCAACAATATTACTGAGCGAGCTCAGAAGGCTGATGGGTCGGTAATTTTGTGGGAGGCTGTGGTCTTTCCCCGGCTTCCTGAACATCAGGACCTTGGCCGTCTTCCAAAAGTAAATTCCGTGAAGGTGGGTGATGAGCGCTGACGCCATGTTGAATCACATCCCAGATGTGTTCGATCGGATTCAGATATGGCAAGTTGAGAGCCAGCACAGCACATCAACTGGAACTCGCCATTGTGTTTCTTGAACCACTCCATCACACTCCTGGCCTTGTCACTTGGCGCATTATCTTGTTGGAAATTGCCGCTGCGGTCGGGAGACATGATCGTCGTGAAGGGGTTTACGTAGTCTGCAACCAGTGTATGATACTCCTTAGCCGTCATGGTTCCTTGCACGATATCCACTGCACCCATGGACGCCCACGTGAATGTTCCCCAGAGCATAATGGAGCCGCCGGCAACTTGTCTCCGTCCAAGAACAGGTGTCAAGGAGTTGTTCCCCTGGAAAACAACGGATTCGCGCTCTCTCATCGACATGATGAAGAAAGTTCGGGATTCACCAGACCATGCAACGCTTTGCTTCTGCGCCAACGTCCAGTGCTGATGGTCACGTGCCCATTTCAGTCATAGTTGGCGATGTCGTGGTGTTAACATTGCCACAAGCATGGATTGTCGGCTGTGGAACCCCATCGACAGGAGTGTTCGGTGCACTGTGTGTTCAGACACATTTGTACTTAGTCCAGATGTAAAGCATGATGTTAGTTCCGCTACAGTTGATCGCCTTACCTGTTTTACCAGTCAACACAGCCTAGGACGTCCGACATCTGTAATGAGGGTGGCCGCCCAAGCCCACGGCGTCTGGACGTGGTTTCGCCTTCGTTTCGACACGGTTGAAGACACTCACCACAGCATTCCTCGAATGCAGTTTCCGAAATGCTAGTGTGGAGCCTGCCGGCCGTCCATATCTGTCCTCGGTCAGATTCGGACAGATGGCGCGCCTTACCCATTCTACACACGGACAGCACGCTCACTGATACTTCATGCACCAAGCGCGTGTCTGAGTAACAGTCATTCCTCGCCAGGTGACGCTGCTATCGCCTGGACGGGTTTATATCGATATAGGTCGGTGTTCATAATGTTCTGGCTGATCTGTATATACTGTTTGTACTCTTTTTGTATTATTTGCTGCCGGCCGGAGTGGCCGAGCGGTTCTAGGCGCTACAGTCTGGAACCGCGCGACCGCTACGGTCGCAGGTTCGAATCCTGCCTCGGGCATGGATGTGTGTGATGTCCTTAACTTAGTTAGGTTTAAGTAGTTCTATGTTCTAGGGGACTGGTGACCTCAGCAGTTAAGTCCCATAGTGCTCACAGCCATTTGAACCATTTGTATTATTCGCTCATTTACAAATTCATCTCCGTAATCTATACAGTAAGAATAAAAAATTTGCCTCTCCGGGAAGAGCAGTTAAATGTAGTTCCACCATGCAGGAAGTTCGCAGGTTCGATGCACACATATATATGTCTACATACAATCTTTCAAACCAACACGCGGTGCCTGACGAAGGGTACCTTGTACCACTGCTTGTAATTCCCTTTCTTGTTCGTGTCACAAATGGAGGGATGGAAAAACGACAACAGTCTATATGCTTCGGTACGAGTTCTGATTTCTCATACCTTGTCTTCGCGGTCCTTACCTAATATGTGCATAAGTGGCACCAGAATCGTTCTGCGGTCTGTGGCAAATGCCGATTCTCTCAACTATTTCAGTAGTGTTCGTGAAAAGAGCGTCGTCTTCCCTCTAGGGATTCCCATTTCAGTTCACGGAGCGTTTCCGTAATACTCGCGCGTTGATCGAACCTACCGATAACAAATATAGCAGCACGCCTCTGAATTGCTTCGACGTCTTCCTTCAACCCGATCTGTTGGGGGTCCTAAACACTCGAACAGTAGTCACGAGTGGATCACAAGAGTGTTCTATTCGCGGGCTGCTTTGTAGATGAGCTAAACTTTTCTAAAATTCTCCCAATAAACCGAAGTCAATAATTCGACTTCGCCACTACCGTCCATTTATGCTTGTTCCATTTAATATCGCTTTGCATCGTTAGCCTAGATACCTAATCGACGTCGTCGCCGGGATTAGCCGAGCGGTCTAGGGCGCTGCAGTCATGGACTGTGCCGTTGGTCCCGGCGGAGGTTCGAGTCCTCCCTCGGGCATGGGTGTGTGTGTTTGTCCTTAAGATAATTTAGCTTAAGTAGTGTGTAAGCTTAGGGACTGATGACCTTAGCAGTTAAGTCCCATAAGATTTCACACACACACCTAATCGACGTCACTGCATCAAGCGCCACACCACTTAAGCTGTATTCGAGCAAGACAGGGCTGTTTTTCATGCTCATCTGCAATAACTTACAGTTTTACAGAGATATAGTAGCTAGCACAGATTTCACAAACGTATAAAGTCAATGATGTGTCGGTAACTTCGAAAAGCGCTCTTCAATAGGCTGTCCGTCTCTGATGTCGGCGGCGACTTTTCATAAGTTAGCCTATACTAGAAACGTAAACGAAAGGAAGGATGGTTACAGTTTACATTCTGTCGGCACTGAAGCCATTGGAGAAGTTGAACAAGGATATGCACGGAAATCGGTTATGGCTTTCTCGAAGTAGCTAACCCAGGGTTGATTAAAATGAATCAAATTGGCTGGGACAGAATTGCAGATGAAGGAAAAGACCCCTAGCGCGTAAGCGTAGGCGAAGAAACAAGTGTGGATGATATGCCATCAGTAGAATTGATCAGTCGGCGACACAGCCTGCCCACGAGAGAAACGCGTCAATTGGTTTTGTTTAGCAATACATATCGCAGTTTTTATCTAATATTACCATTTTCAAATTTGAAACAATCCGTCTTCAGATATATCCTTGTTATCAAATGACTCGTCAATTAAGAAGCTAAGTAGCCTCTACAAGCAAAGAATTAACAGTAGACATGTGTCACTTGGCTCGGTCGAAAGACATACACAGTCTCACATTTGCGAGGTGCCCTTTTGTCTGCCTGCTGCTTGCATTTGACATTACCCATCCGACTTCTGCCTCACCTCACTCCCAGGGGGCAGCTGCGAGATCGGCCACAGAACACGTGTCAAGGGCATGGCTGCTGTCCAACAAGCTCCGCATGCATGCACTTTCCTCTACCTTTTGAGGTCATTGCTCCACGAACTACTGGCGGAAGGCACTACTTATACCAATATCTCACCCCGTCGCCCCTTTCCTTGTTCCATTTTGCGAAGGGCGCGTGGGATGAATAATGATCGGTAAATCACTGAATTAGTTCTAATTTCTTCCCGTTGTAGCCATTTTGCGACAAGTATGTGGGAAGGAGTAATATGCTGCGCAACTCTTCTTAGAACGAACGTTCTCGGGATTTACAAAGAAAACCTCTCCGTGATGCACAACACTTCTCCTGCAACGTTTGCTTCTGCACTTTGTGGAGCATATCCGTAACGTTCTCGCACCGACTAAAATTTAATCACTGAACGATCCCGTGAAGAAACGCTTCGCTCTTGGTCGAATCTCGTCTACCTCTTCTATTAATCTAACTTGGTAAGAGTCCCAGACTGATGAGCAATACTTAAGAATCGATCGAACAAATCTTTTGTAAGCCACTTATTTCGTGGACGAATCACATTTTCTTAAGGTTCTTTCAACGCATCTCAGCCTGGTATCTTCTTCACATACAATTTGTTTAATATGTTTTTCCACTTTCACTACCTCCGAATGGTTGCTCCTTGGTATTTTCCGATCTCTGGCGAAGTGTCGCCAATAATGTAATCGAACATAATGGATCTTTTCATCTGTTTTGCTCAGTACGATAAATTTATTTACGTTCAGGGCCTACTGCCGATCTCTGCACCAAACGTCGATCCTTTGCAGGTCTTCAAAAATAGTTCAAATGGCTCTGAGCACTATGGGACTTAACATCTGAGGTCATCAGTCCCCTAGACTTAGAACTACTTAAACCTAACTAACCTAAGGACATCACACACATCCATGCCCGAGGCAGGATTCGAACCAGCGACCGCAGCAGCGACGCGGTTCCGGACTGAAGCGACTACAACCGCTCGGCAATAACGGCCGGCTTGCAGGTCTCCCTGCAACTGGCTATTGCCTTCTGTCGTACAGACAACTGCATCGTCCGAAATGGCCTCAGGTAGCCTCCGATGCTGTAGAGCACATCATTTCTACATCTACACGGATACTCTGCAAATCAAATTTAAGTGCCTGGCAGAGAGTTCATCGAACCACCTTCACAATTCTCTATTATTTCAATCTCCTATAGCGCGCGGAAAGAACGAACGCATGTATCTTTCCGTACGAGCTCTCATTTCCCTTATTTTATTGTGGTGATCGTGTCACCCTATGTAGGTCGGTTTCAACAAAATATTTTCTCATTCGGTGGAGAAAGTTGGTGACTGGAATTTCGTGAGGAGATTCCGTCGCAACGAAAAACGCCTTTCTTTTAATGATGTCCAGCTCAAATCCTGTATCATGTCTGTGATACTCTCTCCCATATTTCGCGATAATACGAAACATGCTGCCCTTCTTTGAACTTTTTCGATGTACTCCGTCAGTCCTATCTGGTAAGGATCCCACACAGCGCAACAGTATTCTAAAAGAGGACGGACAAGTGTAGTGTAGGCAGTCTCCTTAGTAGATCTGTTACATTTTATAAACGTATTTCCAATAAAGCGCAGTCTTTGGTTAGCCTTCCTCACAGCATTTTCTGTGTGTTCTTTCCAATTTAAGTTGTTCGTAATTATAATACCTAGGTATTTAGTTGAATTTGCGGCTTTTAGATTAGACTGATTTATCGTGTAACCGAAGTTTAACGAATTCCTTTTAGCACTCATGTGGATGACCTCACACTTTTCGTTATTTAGGGTTAACTGCTAATTTTCGCACGATTCAGATATCTTTTCTAAATCGTTTTGCAATTTGTTTTGATCTTCTGATGACTTTATTAGTCGATAAACGACAGTCTCATCTGCAAACAACCTAAGACGGCTGCTCAGATTGTCTCCCAAATCGTTTATGTAGATAAGGAATAGCAAAGGGCCTATTAACACTACCTTGGGGAACGCCTGAAATCACTTCTGTTTTACTCGGTGACTTTCCGTCAGTTACTACGAACTGTGACCTCTCTGACAGAAAATCACGTAACTGAGACGATATTCCATAAGCACGCTGTTTCACTACAAGTCGCTTTATATACTGAGTAGTTGTTATTAAAGTGTCGGTGCTCACAGAGAACCAGAGTCGGCGGTAATTACCGTATGGCAATAAAACTTGGTAGATATGCTAATGCGTTGGTGCGCAACCGATTTACGCAGAAAAAAATTGGACGAAATTCGCAAACGCACTAACGCATTAACCACATCTACCAAGTTTTGCTGCCATACGACAATTACAGCCCACTCTGGACCTCTTTAATTACAACTACTCAGTATATAAATGATGTAGTGGACAGTATCGGAAGCTACTTGAAGCCGTTTCAGACGATACAGTTGTCTGTATGAGTTTAGCAACGACAGAAGGCAATAGCAAATTGCAGGGAGACCTGCAGAGGGTCGTACTTTGGTGCAGAGATCGGCAGTAGACCCTAAACTTAAATAAATGTATCGTACTGAGCAAAACAAGTGATTACGTTATTGACGACTTATCACTAGAAACCGTAAAATATCAAGGAGCAACCGTCCAGAGCTACTGAAAGTGGAATGAACATAGTCTATAAAATAAATTGTAAGAGAAGCAGATACCAGGCTGAGATGCATTGGAAAAATCTTGAGAAAGTGTCATTCGTCCACGAAAGAAGTGACTTACAAAAGACTTGTTCGATCGATTCTTAAATATTGCTCACCAGTCTGGACTTACCGCAGGACCTGCTCATGAAACTTCAATAGCCAACTTTCTCCTCGCAGTGTTAAAATACTTTGTGGACGCCCACCTACATAGGTAGAAATCATCATCATAATAAAATAAGAGAAACTAGAACGCGCACGGAAAGATTAAAGTGTTCGTTTTTCCCGCGCTGTGGAACGGTAGAGAAGTAGCTTTAGCTGGTCCGATGAGCCCTCTGCCAGGCACTTAATTGTGAATGACAGAGTAATATGTAGATGTAGATGTAAATGTAGGTCAGAGTAGTAGCATGGGTCGATGTCGAGAAATCATGGCATCATGGCAGAAAAGCATCCAATTTTTGGAACTGAATTTGCTAAACAGGGAGGTGCGTGAGCAACGTGCTCTTGTATACTGGCCTTCGGACCTGGTAGAGACGGAGTGTGTCCCTGGGAAAATACTTAAACCCAGCGCCAAACCTGACATGGATTCATGTCAAGTCCACTTGCATGCCATGCATCTGGAAAACCTCTGGAAATAACACGTTCGAGGAAGCTTGCATTAAGCAGATCTTTCACTAGCCGAGAGACGTGAGATGTTGCCCCATTTTGCATGGAAACAGTGGTTTCCAAACAGTTGCGTTCTTCCAAAGCAGGTCTTACATGCTGTACAAGGAGGTCTCGATAATGCGCAGACGTCACGGTACACTAACAGGAGCTATGGGTATATTCTCGTCATAGAAGAACGGACCGAGAATGAAGGTGCTTCTTAGTCCATACCACACAGTCACGTACGGCGAGTGCAATGCCTCTTTGTGCAGAACACCCAGTTTAACACTCCTTCAGATTCGGCGGTTCTATATATTCATTGCACCCTATAGTGTAAACTGTGTCTCGTCACTTCACGGAATATTGCCCGGCCGCGTTTCATCAACTTCGATCCATGCCAGAAACCGAAGAGTAACTTCAGAAAATTGCTGCCCCGTCTGGATATTGTACGGGTACCAGTGTAAAATAGCCCGCAAAACGTTCCATACTTCTGACCTTGGGATGGACAATTCTTGTGACACTGCGGGAGCACCAGCTCTACGCAGGGGATGCACGATCAGTTATAACTACAGCAACCTCGTCAATAAATTTCACCTGAAAGGGCGCCTTCCTCTTCTAGGTGCCGCACCAAGCTCATCCGCCTTGTCAAATTTCATTATCATCTTCAGTCGACCTTCTCCTCAGACTTTACACTCGGCGATACTCTCTCAATGCAGCACTGTAATTGCTGCCCCTCACATAAAACAGTTTCAGCACCAGTGCGCGACCCCTCTTCTCGCTAGCCGTGCTGTTCACTCACGTGTGGCTTGTCAAGTGACAGCGTGAAAGTCATACCGCTATACAAACAGTGGACAGTGCCAGATTTTACCTAGTGAACAAAACTGAAACTAATTTTTTCCATCGTAAACTGGTTCCGCATTAATGCATTAGCGTATGTGCCAAGTTTCGCTGCTATACGATAATGACAACCCACACTCCATCTCTGTGAGTAGCTGCAGTTTAATTACACTCCTGGAAATGGAAAAAAGAACACATTGACACCGGTGTGTCAGACCCACCATACTTGCTCCGGACACTGCGAGAGAGCTGTACAAGCAATGATCACACGCACGGCACAGCGGACACACCAGGAACCGCGGTGTTGGCCGTCGAATAGCGCTAGCTGCGCAGCATTTGTGCACCGCCGCCGTCAGTGTCAGCCAGTTTGCCGTGGCATACGGAGCTCCATCGCAGTCTTTAACACTGGTAGCATGCCGCGACAGCGTGGACGTGAACCGTATGTGCAGCTGACGGACTTTGAGCGAGGGCGTATAGTGGGCATTAGGGAGGCCGGGTGGACGTACCGCCGAATTGCTCAACACGTGGGGCGTGAGGTCTCCACAGTACATCGATGTTGTCGCCAGTGGTCGCCGGAAGGTGCATGTGCCCGTCGACCTGGGACCGGACCGCAGCGACGCACGGATGCACGCCAAGACCGTAGATTCCTACGCAGTGCCTTAGGGGACAGCACCGCCACTTCCCAGCAAATTAGGGACACTGTTGCTCCTGGGGTATCGGCGAGGACCATTCGCAACCGTCTCCATGAAGCTGGGCTACGGTCCCGCACACCGTTAGGCCGTCTTCCGCTCACGCCCCAACATCGTGCAGCCCGCCTCCAGTGGTGTCGAGACAGGCGTGAATGGAGGGACGAATGGAGAAGTGTCGTCTTCAGCGATGAGAGTCGCTTCTGCCTTGGTGCCAATGATGGTCGTATGCGTGTTTGGCGCCGTGCAGGTGAGCGCCACAATCACGACTGCATACGACCGAGGCACACAGAGCCAACACCCGGCATCATGGTGTGGGGAGCGATCTCCTACACTGGCCGTACACCTCTGGTGATCGTCGAGGGGACACTGAATAGTGCACGGTACATCCAAACCGTCATCGAACCCATCATTCTACCATTCCTAGACCGGCAAGGGAACTTGCTGTTCCAACAGGACAATGCACGTCCGCATGTATCCCGTGCCACCCAACGTGCTCTAGAAGGTGTAAGTCAACTACCCTGGCCAGCAAGATCTCCGGATCTGTCCCCCATTGAGCATGTTTGGGACTGGATGAAGCGTCGTCTCACGCGGTCTGCACGTCCAGCACGAACGCTGGTCCAACTGAGGCGCCAGGTGGAAATGGCATGGCAAGCCGTTCCACAGGACTACATCCAGCATCTCTACGATCGTCTCCATGGGAGAATAGCAGCCTGCATTGCTGCGAAAGGTGGATATACACTATACTAGTTCCGACATTGTGCATGCTCTGTTGCCTGTGTCTATGAGCCTGTGGTTCTGTCAGTGTGATCATGTGATGTATCTGACCCCAGGAATGTGTCAATAAAGCTTCCCCTTCCTGGGACAATGAATTCACGGTGTTCTTATTTCAATTTCCAGGAGTGTATAACCACCAGGCACATTACTGGCCATTAAAATTGCTACACCAAGAAGAAATGCAGATGATAAACGGGTATTCATTGGACAAATATTTTATACTACAACTGACATGTGATTACATTTTCACGCAATTTGGGTGCAGAGATCCTGAGACATCAGTACTCAGAACAACCAGCTCTGCCCGTAATAACGGGCCTGATACACCTGGGCATTGAGTAAAACAGAGCTTGGATGGCATGTACAGGTACAGCTGCCCATGCAGCTTCAACACGATATCACACTTTATCAAGAGTAGTGACTGGAGTATTGTGACGAGCCAGTTGCTCGGCCACCATTAGACAGACGTTTTCAATTGGTGAGAGATCTGCAGAATGTGCTGGCCGGGGCAGCAGTCGAACATTTTGTGTATTCAGAAGGCCCGTAGAGGACCTGCAACATGCGCTCGTGCATTATCCTGCTGAAATGTAGGGTTCCGCGGGGATAGAATGAAGGGTAGAGCCACAGGTCGTAACGCATCTGAAATGTAAGTCCACTATTCAAAGTGCCGTCAATGCGAACAAGAGGTGACCGAGACGTGTAACCAATGGCACCCCATACCATCACGCCGGGTGATACGCCAGTATGGTGATGACGAATACACACTTCCAATGTGCGTTCACCGCGATGTCGCCAAACACGGATGCAACCATCATGATGCTGTAAACAGAACCTGGATTCATCCGAAAAAATTGCGTTTTACCATTCGTGCACCTAGGTTAGTCGTTGAGTACACCACCGCAGGCGCTCCTGTCTGTGATGCAGTGTCAAGGGTAACCGCAGCCACGGTCTCCGAGCTGATAGTCCATGCTGCTGCAAACGCCGTCGAACTGTTTGTTGTCTTGCAAACGTCCCCATCTGTTGACTCATGGATTGAGACGTGACTGCTAGTGATACGAGGCCGTTGGGACCCAGCACGGCGTTCCGTATTACCCTCCTGAACCCACCGATTCCATATTCTGCTAACAGTCATTGGATCTCGACCAACGCGAACAGCAATGTCGATACGATAAACCGTAATCGCGATAGGCTACAATTCGACCTTTATCAAAGTCCTAAACGTGATGGTACGCATTTGTCCTCCTTACACGAGGCATCACAACAACGTTTCACTGGGCAACACCAGGCAACTACTGTTTGTGTATGAGAAATCGGTTGGAAACGTTCCTCATGTAGCACGTTGTAGGTGTCGCCACCGGCGCCAACATTGTGTGAATGCTCTGAAAAGCTAGTCTTTTGCATATTACAGCATCTTCTTCCTGTCGATTAAATTTCGCGTCTGTAGCAAGTGATCTTCGTGGTGTAGCAGTTTTAATGGCCAGTATTGTATAACCACTAGGTATATTGTGAACAGTAACGGTCGTGTCACTCTCCTCTGCAATGTTCACCAAAATGCCCTCACATCTCTCTGATTTATTCCGTTCAGGTCGTCGTGTTGAGTTTTATACGCAAGAAGTTCATGAACGCAACTATAAATATGGTCCTGCACTCGGTGAGCTCGAATTTTCTTCTCTAAACTGTACAAACGCCCATCCTGAAGTCAAAGAACACAGCATCGTCTCTAGCTCGCTAACAAGGACACGTACTCATCACTTTCGAACACACAAAGACTCCTAGCGGCATTTGTGGAAAATCCAATTTATCGTCATTCCGCAATCCAGCGTCTCTCGAGTGCAACCCTCATTTCCTCAACCAGCGATTCCTCAGCTCGTCATGTCTACTAAAAGTCGCGAGAAGGATCAGTGTCAGCTGCAGAAACCACGCATCCTTTTGACGCCTTGCACGAGTTACTCTAATTGTCTGGCATTGCCAGACGTTCACGAAGGAATTACCGGTGCAACGAAAGTCAAGTTGAGAAGGTGGAAACCGAAGTGGGAAAGACATGATCAGCGGCCTCGCATGGCATGTCATAGCTGCTGCAAACGGACACCTTTTAAGAGTTGGCTACACGCTTTTCTCTTCATTGTTAACTAATATTAATACTTGCTCTTGAAAGGTGCAGAGAAATGAAAGAAAGACTGAGGTACTTTCAATTAACTCAGCAGAGTAAGCCTTCTTTGACTGCAGAGCATATTTCGTTGTGTGTATCACACTGTGGCGATGTTCTTCAGGATAATATTATGGAAATAGAAGAGGATGTAGATGAAGATGAAATACGAGACATGATACTGCGTGAAGAGTTTGACAGAGCACTGAAAGACCTAAATCGAAACAAGGCCCCGGGAGTAGACAACATTCCATTAGAACTACTGACAGCCTTGGGAGAGACAGGCCTAACAAAACTCTACCATCTAGTGAGCAAGATGTATGAGACAGGCGAAATACCCTCAGACTTCAAGAAGAATATAATAATTCCAATCCCAAAGAAAGCAGGTGTTGACAGATGTGAAAATTACCGAACTATCAGTTTAATGAGCCACAGTTGCAAAATACTAACGCGAATTCTTTATAGACGAATGGAAAAACTAGTAGAAGCCGACCTTGGGGAAGATCAGTTTGGATTCCATAGAAATTTTGGAACACGTGAGGCAATACTGACCTGATCTTAGAAGAAAGATTAAGGAAAGGCAAACCTACGTTTCTAGCATTTGTAGACTTAGAGATAGTTTTTTACATTGTTGATTGGAATACTCTCTTTCAAATTCTGAAGGTGTCAGGGGTAAAATACAGGGAGCGAAAGGCTATTTACAATTTGTACAGAAAGCAGATGCCAGTTATAAGAGTCGAGGGACATGCAAGGCAAGCAGTGGTTGGGAAGGGAGTGAGAAAGGGTTGTAGCCTATCCCCGATGTTGTTCAATCTGTATATTGAGCAAGCAATAAAGAAAACAAAAGAAAAGTTCTTAGTAGGTATTAAAATCTATGGAGAAGAAATAAAAACTTTGAGGTTCGCCGATGACATTGTAATTCTGTCAGAGACAGCGAAGGACTTGGAAGAGCAGTTGAACGGAATGGACAGTGTCTTGAAAGGAGGATATAAGATGAACATCAACAAAAGCAAATCGAGGACAGTGGAATGTAGTCGAATTAAATCGGCTGATGCCGCGGGAATTAAATTAGGAAATGATACGCGTCAAGTAGTAAAGTACATTCCTGGAAATTGAAATAAGAACACCGTGAATTCATTGTCCCAGGAAGGGGAAACTTTATTGACACTTTCCTGGGGTCAGATACATCACATGATCACACTGTCAGAACCACAGGCACATAGACACAGGCAACACAGCATGCACAATGTCGGCACTAGTACAGTGTATATCCACCTTCCGCAGCAATGCAGGCTGCTATTCTCCCATGGAGACGATCGTAGAGATGCTGGATGTAGTCCTGTGGAACGGCTTGCCATGCCATTTCCACCTGGCGCCTCAGTTGGACCAGCGTTCGTGCTGGACGTGCAGACCAAGTGAGACGACGCTTCATCCAGTCCCAAACATGCTCAATGGGGAACAGATCCGGAGATCTTGCTGGCCAGGGTAGTTGACTTACACCTTCTAGAGCACGTTGGGTGGCACGGGATACATGCGGACGTGCATTGTCCTGTTGGAACAGCAAATTCCCTTTCCGGTCTAGGAATGGTAGAACGATGGGTTCGATGACGGTTTGGATGTACCGTGCACTATTCAGTGTCCCCTCGACGATCACCAGAGGTGTACGGCCAGTGTAGGAGATCGCTCCCCACACCATGATGCCTGGTGTTGGCCCTGTGTGCCTCGGTCGTATGCAGTCCTGATTGTGGCGCTGACCTGCACGGCGCCAAACACGCATACGACCATCATTGGCACCAAGGCAGAAGCGACTCTCATCGCTGAAGACGACACGTCTCCATTCGTCCCTCCATTCACGCCTGTCGCGACACCACTGGAGGCGGGCTGCACGATGTTGGGGCGTGAGCGGAAGACGGCCTAACGGTGTGCAGGACCGTAGCCCAGCTTCATGGAGACGGTTGCGAATGGTCCTCGCCGATACCCCAGGAGCAACAGGGTCCCTAATTTGCTGGGAAGTGGCAGTGCGGTCCCCTACGGCACTGCGTAGGATCCTAGTGTCTTGGCGTGCATCTGTGGGTCGCTGCGGTCCGGTCCCAGGTCGACGGGCACGTGCACCTTCCGGCGACCACTGGCGACAACATCGATGTACTGTGGAGACCTCACGCCCCACGTGTTGAGCAATTCGGCGGTACGTCCACCCGGCCTCCCTCATGCCCACTATACGCCCTCGCTCAAAGTCCGTCAACTGCACATACGGTTCACGTCCACGCTGTCGCGGCATGCTACCAGTGTTAAAGACTGCGATGGAGCTCCGTATGCCACGGCAATCTGGGTGACACTGACGGCGGCGGTGCACAAATGCTGCGCAGCTAGCGCCATTCGACGGCCAACAGCGCGGTTCCTGGTGTGTCCGCTGTGCCGTGCGTGTGATCATTGCTTGTACAGCCCTCTCGCAGTGTCCGGAGCAAGTATGGTGGGTCTGACACACCGGTGTCAATGTGTTCTTTTTTCCATTTCCAGGAGTGTAGTTTTGCTATTTGGGGAGCAAAATAACTGATGATGGTCGAAGCAGAGATGATATAAAATGTAGACTGGCAATGGCAAAGAAAGCGTTTCTGAAGGAGAGAAATTTGTTAACATCGAGTATAGATTTTAGTGCTAGGAAGTCGTTTCTGAAAGTATTTGTATAGAGTGTAGCCATGTATGGAAGTGAAACATGGACGATAAATAGTTTAGACAAGAAGAGAATAGAAGCTTTCGGAATGTGGTGCTACAGCAGAATACTGAAGATTAGGTGGGTAGATCACATAACTAATGAGAAAGTATTGAATAGGATTGGGGAGAAGAGAAGTTTGTGGCACAACTTGATTAGAAGAAGGGATCGGTTGGTAGGGTATATGCTGAGGCATCAAGGGATCACCAATTTAGTATTGGAGGGCAACGTGGAGGGTAAAAATCGTAGAGGGAGACCAAGAGATGAATACACTAAACGGATTCTGAAGGATGTATGTTGCAGTAGGTACTGGGAGATGAAGAAGCTTGCACAGGATAGAGTAGCATGGAGAGCTGCATCAAACCAGTCTCTGTACTGACGACCACAATAACAACATCACTCTGTGGAGAGAGGAGTTTGCGGACTGAAAATTTTGTGTGTAATGTAACTAACAGGTGTGATGCCATCGTAAACATTTCTTGGACAGATCAGTTCCTTGAGCCATATTAAGTTCTGGAACGACATGCGCATCACTCCTACAATTAGTTGGGATGCTTCTCTAAAGTTCTTGCTGAATTCAGAACAGGCAGCGGTACTGTCAGATTTCGGACCGCAGAAGTTTATTCAAGAGGGGGCAAGAGTCTAAGAGTGGCCTTTTTATATAACTGATTCGTTGATTTTCATAACGTATCGTCCTCCAAGAACGAATTTTGGCAAGAAGTATATAAAACTTACTGTTTTTATACAATTGATAGTTATCCAATCGATGTTTTTTAAGGTAGACTACTTTGATACTTAAATGATATGCAGATTTTTCACTAATATACCCAAAGTACATTTTTTGATATTATTAATATGAAAATGAATGCCGGCCTAGGTGGCCGAGCGGTTCTAGGCACTTCTGTCTGGAACTGCGCGACCGCTACGGTCGCAGGTTCGAATCCTGCCTCGGGCATGGATGTGTGTGATGTCCTTAGGTTAGTTAGGTTTAAGTAGTTCTAAGTTCTAGGGGACTGATGACCTCAGATGTTAAGTCCCATAGTGCTCAGAGCCATTTGATTTTGAAAATGAATGTTACATTTTTTCATTCAACAATGGAACATAACAGCCGTCTTATGTTTAAATGCATGTTATCCAAATAGTTTCTAACAAAAATATTTTTATTCACGCCCCAATATTGTTACGTTAACACTGTTGGGTAGCAACAGAAATAATTAAAAATGACACATTTATACTCTTCAAAGTGCAGAAACAGGAAATAAACTTATTCAATTTTGATGCCACCGTTAACACTTTCTTCGCTTACAAAATTAACATCTAACATGTTCATTGATCACTGGTTCATTTTTATGCTTTCGATTATTTAATGGTGACAGATTTAATCGAAGATGAATAGAATATGTTTTGAATGATATATTTTGTACTTTCTGAGTAAAGTGTAACCCAGCATTCAAACAGGTGAATGGGAGAACCTCCACGACTTAACCAAGGTGGTATTTGTTACCCCAGTTTGTCACATGTTTGTGAAGCCGTAACAACTGGACTGCATGCTGCATCCCATATAGTTTGAGAAAGTCTCAATTCCTTGAGCGGTCATTTTTTCGAACTTGAAATTTCAGTCCATTCTTTCCTCTTCTCGACTGGGGCATTTCAGTCCACAGGCGAAGAATAGATATACACACCCGACGTATAACATGGCCGTGTTCTCCAGTGCTCTGCCGTGTAAAACTTAATGTAGAACCGGTAAGCTATCAAGGCACTCCTTTGTCCACAAATACATAGGGGACCAGTGTTGTGCCTAGATAGAGCAATAGGGAGGGGGCTTCTTTGCGGGAATTTGGGATGGAGGTCGGGCAGATGTACTGCAGCCATGTTTTGATTGTTCTGGGAATTGTTGCCGGAAACAGCGTTTCAGGGTTTTGGACCTGCCATTTTTTGCTGCTCGATAATGTCTGTACGAGCAAGCGACGGATTATGAACGTCACTTCGATAACGTTCTGTAAGGTTTCCCATGCACCTAGACCGCAGGGCAGCTCCGAAACCACCGCTGCACCAAGGAAACAGTGTAGCTCCCATGAACAGTGTGACAACCAAACCCAAGTTATACGGAGCGTCTCTCCAAAGACGCGCCATGCGCATTATCTGTGAAACTTCAGTAGATATTTCCAATTTAGTTTTCTCAAAGTGTAGTTGGAGTCAGCCCAAACAAATACTGCCCATTACGTCTTTTATGCGGCGCTCAGTGACGGCGGAAAGTGTCGGTTTGTTTCCCGTTACAAACAAAATTATTTTTTAAGCGAAAGTTTTTATCTCAATTGTGGCATATTGTATGCTTCCATCCCCATCCAAAATCCCTTTCTCGCCTCATCCCACATGCTATTCCACCAAAACTCGAACAGCATTGCGAAGGCTCTCCAACTGTATTGGAACAGCACCTCAGTATCGAACGAAACGAGGGACACTGCCGGAAACTCCGACATAGGTGCTTTAAAGAAATATATGGTTCCAGATACGTGGGAATTTGGACTGAGGAGGGAGGCGTGCTGGGCTAGTCCGTGGAGTTGCGCAAAAGTCGCTGTACCAGGGTGGCGTAGTGGTTAGTGCATCTGCCTATTGAACTGGAGACCCGGGTTTGAAACCTGGCCTTGGTACAAATTTTTATTCGTCGCTTCAGTCCACATATAGAGGGTGGTCCATTGATCGTGACCGGGCCAAATATCTCACGAAATAAGCGTCAAACGAAAAAACTACGGAGAACGAAACTCGTCTAGCTTGAAGGGGGAAACCAGATAGAGCTATGGTTGACCCGCTAGATGGCGCTGCCATAGGTCAAACGGATATCAACTGCTTTTTTTTAAAATAGGAACCCCTATTTTTATTACATATTCGCGTAGTACGTAAAGAAATATGAATGTTTTCGTTGGATTACTTTTTTCGCTTTGTGATGGATGGCGCTGTAATAGTCACAAACGTATAAGTACGTGGTACCACGTAACATTCCGCCAGTGTGGACGGTATTTGCTTCGTGGTACGTTACCCGTGTTAAAATGGACCGTTTAACCGTTGCGGAAAGGTCGATATCGTGTTGATGTATGGCTATTGTGATCAAAATGCCCAACGGGCGTGTGTTATGTATGCTGCTCGATATCCTGGACGACATCATCCAAGTGTCCGGACTGTTCGCCGGATAGCTACGTTATTTAAGAAACAGGAAGAGTTCAGCCAGATGTGAAACGTCAACCACGACCTGCAACAAATGACGGTGCCCAAGTAGGTGTTTTAGGTGCTGTCGTGGCTAATCCGCACATCAATTGCAGACAAATTGCGCGAGAAACGGGAATCTCAAAAACGTCGGTGTTGAGAATGCTACATCAACATCGATTACACCCGTACTATATTTCTATGCACCAGGAATTGCATGGCGACGACTTTGAACGTCATGTACAGTTCTGCCAGTGGGCATAAGAGAAATTACGGGACGATGACAGATTTTTTTGTACGCGTTCTATTTAGCGACGAAGCGTCAGTGACCAGTAGTGGTAACATAAACCGGCATAATATGCACTATTTGGCAACGGAAAATCTACGATGGCTGCGACACGTAGAACATCAGCGACCTTGGCGGGTTAATTTATGGTACGGCATTATGGGAGGAAGGTGGATTGGTCGTCGAAGCACCATACCATGGCCCGCACGTTCACCGGATCTGACGTCCCCCGATTTCTTTCTGTGGGGAAAGTTGAAGGATATTTGCTATTGTGATCCACCGACAACGCCTGACAACATGCGTCAGCGCATTGTCAATGCATGTGCGAACATAACGGAAGGCGAAATACTCGCTGTGGAGAGGAATGTCGTTACACGTATTGCCAAATGCATTGAAGTTGACGGACATAACTTTGAGCCTTTATTGCATTAATGTGGTATTTACGCTGTAACAGCATACGTTCTCGGAAATAAGTTCACAAAGGTACATGTATGACATTGGAACAAAGGAAATAAAATGTTCAAACGTACCTACGTTCTGTATTTTAATTTAAAAAACTTACCTGTTACCTACTGTTCGTCTAAAATTGTGTCCCATATGTTTGTGACTATTACAGCGCCATCTATCACAAAGCGAAAAAAACTGTCCAACTAAAACATTCATATTTCTTTACGTACTACACGAATGTGTAATAAAAAATGGGGGTTCCCATTTTAAAAAACGCAGTTGATATCCGTTTGACCTATGACAGCGGCATCTAGCGGGCCAACCATAGCGCCATCTGGGTTCCGCCTTAAAGCTAGACAAGTTTCGTTCATTGTAGTTTTTTCGTTCGACGTTTATTTCGTGAGATATTTGACCCGGTCACGATCAATGGACCACCCTGTATACAAAATTTTAGTAACCTTCCTTTTTCGAGGCAACAATTAAAACATTATGGCTAATCCTAATACTTTCTTTCGTGCCTTGTACTGTTAAATATGCTATTTACTAGAATCATTGCTAGAAATACGCGAGAAATTTGTCGTGAGAAAAAAGTCTGTGGAGTCGAATAGCAAGAGTGGGCAAGTCCTTGCCCTTGCCACCCGCACCCCCTGCGGACCCCAATGGTGACAGCTACGGTGAGGAGAGCAGGGAGCAGATGGCGTGAATTGGTGGTACCTGGACTGTTGCAGGCGAAGGCGGGCGGCCGAAAGCTGCCGCGCGTCGCCGTCTCTGTCAGCCTGAGGGGCATCCGCGTGTGCGACGTCTCCTCCGAAGAGATGCTGCTCGACGTCTCCATCTACAGGTGAGCGCTGCGTCTGGCTGGTCAGCTTCACCTGCCAGTCGCGTACAAGTAAGACGAGTGCAGCGAGGAGGCTCTCCGGACGTAATACACTACTGGCCATTAAAACTGCTACACCAAGAAGAAAAAGCAGATGATAAACGGGCATTCGTTGGGCAAATATATTATACTAGAACTGACATCTGATTATATTTTCACTCAGTTTGGGTGCATAGATCATGAGAAAACAGCACCCAGAACAGCCACCTCCGACCGTAATAACGGCCTTGATACGCTTGGGCATTGAGTCAAACAGAGCTTGGATGGCGTGTACAGGTACAGCTGCCCATGCAGCTTGAACACGATACCACAGCTCATCAAGAGTAGTGACTGGCGTATTGTGACGAGCCAGTTGCTCGGCCACCACTGACCAGACATTTTCAGTTGGTCAGATATCTAGTGAATGTGCTGGCCAGGGCAGCAGTCGAACATTTTCTGTATCCAGAAAGACCCGTACAGGACCTGCAACATTATCCTTCTGAAATGTAGGGTTTCACAGGGATCGAATGAGAGGTAGAGCCACGGGTCGTAACACATCTGAAATGTAACATCCACTGTTCAAAGTGCTGTCAGTGCGAACAAGAGGTAACCGACACGTGTAACCATTGGCACCCTATACCATCACGCCGGGTGATACTCCAGTATGGCGATGACGAATACACGCTTCCAATGTGCGTTCACCGCGATGTCGCCAAACACGGATGCGACCATCATGATGCTGTAAACAGAACCTGGATTCAACCGAAAAAATGACGTTTAGCCTTTCGTGCACCCAGGTTCGACGTTGAGTACACCATAGCAGGCGCTCCTGTCTGTGATGCAGCGTCAAGGGTAACCGCAGCCGTGGTCTCCGAGCTGATAGTCCATGCTGCTGCTAACGTCGTCGAACTGTAGGTGCAGTTGGTTGTTGTCTTGCAAACGTCCCCCATCTGTTGACTCAGAGATGGAGACGTGGTTGCACAATCCGTTAAGCCATGCGGATAAGATGCCTGTCATCTCAACTGCTAGTGATACAAGGCCGTTGGGATCCAGCGCAGCGTTTCGTATTACCCTCCTGAACCCACCGATTCCATATTCTGCTAACAGTCATTGGATCTCCATCAACGCGAGCAGCAATGTCGCGATACGATAAACTGCAATAGCGATAGGCTACAATCCGACCTGCAACACGTTGTAGGTGTCGCCACCGGCGCCAACCTTGTGTGAATGGTTGGGAAGGTAGTGAGACGGGTTGTAGCCTATCCCCGATGTTGTTCAATCTCTTTATTGAGCAAGCAATAAAGGAAACAAAAGAAAAGTTCGGAGTAGGTATTAAAATCTATGAAGAAGAAATAAAAACTTTGAGGTTCGCTGATGACATTGTAATTCTGTCGGAGACAGCGATGGACTTGGAAGAGCAGTTGAACGGAATGGACAGTCTCTTGAAAGGAGGATATAAGATGAACATCAACAAGAGCAAAACGAGGATAATGGAATGTAGTCGAATTAAGTCTGGTGATGCTCAGGGAATTAGATTAGGAAATGAGACACTTAAAGTAGTAAAGGAGTTTTGCTATTTGGGGAGCAAAATAACTGATGATGGTCGAAGTAGAGAGCATATAAAATGTAGACTGGTAATGGCAAGGAAAGCGTTTCTGAAGAAGAGAAATTTGTTAACATCAAGTCTAGATTTAAGTGCCAGGAAGTCATTTCTGAAAGTATTTGTATGGAGTGTAGCCATGTATGGAAGTGAAATATGGACGATAACTAGTTTGGACAAGAAGAGAATAGAAGCTTTCGAAATGTGGTGCTACAGAAGAATGCTGAAGATTAGATGGGTAGAATATATATAGCTAATGAGGAGGTATTGAATAGAACTGGGGAGAAGAGAAGTTTGTGGCACAACTTGACCAGAAGAAGGGATCGGTTGGTAGGACATGTTCTGAGGCATCAAGGGATCACCAATTTAGTATTGGAGGGCAGCGTAGAGGGTAAAAATCATAGAGGGAGACCAAGAGATGACTACACTAAGCAGATTCAGAAGGATGTGGGTTGCAGTGGGTTCTGGGAGATGAAGAAGCTTGCACAGGATAGAGTAGCATGGAGAGCTGCATCAAACCAGTCTCAGGACTGAAGACCACAACAACAACAACACAGGTCCCACTGCTAACGTCATAATGGGGGGGCCACAATTAACTATTGCCATAACATTTGGTGTTTGTGAACCAGGCGCACTACATAGTAGGCTGCATCCCAGTGCTACGGTCATTTCTTTGACATTAAGGTGATGTGCTTTTCCAGCACAACAACGCAAGTCCACACACTTCTGCTGTGATGCAATGTGCCGTTTGTAGTGTACAACTACTTCCTTAGTGAACAAGATCACCAGATCTCTCACCAATTCAATACATATAGGACATGGTGAAGCGGTAGGTAACATACTCATTGTCCAGGTCATGCAAGAACCATTGCCAAATCACAATAAACGATGCAAAGTGATGCTTGGGACAGTCTATCACGTGATGTTATTTGGCACCTTCATGATCTTTTGCACCTGAGAATACATGACCATGTTGCCACCACATGGGGAATTGGGGGGGGGGGGGTGTTTACACTGTGTATTGGTAACTGATGTGACTGTTGGCCACTCTTCACCGTGATGTGTGTTTCATTTGCTCTGAACTTGTTATCATATACTAATACAATATACTACCTGTCACATCAATTCTCAGTAAAATCACCTTGTCTTTGAGTGAGTTGCAATTTTTTTCCCTCTCCCAGTGTCTGACCTGTAAAATATTTAAGTCATGGGGTAACACTTCAGTTACTTCCTGTTACTTACTGAGGTGTGATAAAAAGCTACTCAGTTCATTTACAGACTGCTGTTGAACAGTTCCTCACTAGTCAAGACTTTCCTTCTGTGTGTCATATTGACAGAGATGACGTAGACTTTACGTCTACGGGGTTTCATACTTGCACAATATCATTTCCATTAGTATCTATACACACACATACCATACATGTTTTAAGCCAGTCAAGAATGATATAAGCTATCATATGTTTCCAGGATCTCCTACTGCTCTGCTGATGCCACATACAACCATGTATTTGCATTCATTGCAACGAATAGCAACGAAACACTGGAGTGCCATGCATTCCTGTGCCCTAAAAGGAAAATTGTAAGTGTAGTTATATAGTTTTCTATATAATTTGTGTAGTTAATCATAATGATGTGAAACATATCATTGCAGATTTATATTACATATTCATATATAAATATTGCTACATGATGACAATTAACAAGTTATATGAATTAGTATTTCCTACTGACTACCCTTTACATATCACGTAAATAGAAATACTTCTACAGAAAGAGTTATCAAGGAAACCTTGTTCACATTGTTTTCATATATAATTTTTCTGTCTGTTAGACATTTTACATCACTGGATAAGTGATCAAAAATTTTCGTGGCAGCACTGTGCACCCCTTTTTGTGTTAAAGTAGACTTTAATGTGGAATAATAAACATCATTTTTTCTTCTGATATTGTAATTATGGACACCATGGTTCCTTTTGAACTGTAGTGGGTTATTTACAACAAGTTTCATGAGAGTTAATATAACAATGAAAAAAATCAATTACATTTAATTGGGTAAATATAAAATCTACTCACCAAGTGGCAGCAGAACACACACATAAAAGAATTTTATAGTTAAGCAAGCTTTCAGAGACAGTGGCACCTTCTTCAGGCAGAAGAGTTGAAGGGGGGTAGGAAGAGGGGTGAAGGAAAAGAACTGAAGATGTCTAGGAAAAGAGGAAGATTTAGGAAAAGTCATCCAGAACTGTAAGTCAGGGGATACTTGCCAGATGTGATGAGGAGTCTTTCCTTCTCATTCCTAGAACTGTCCAGTCCTTTTCATCGCCCCTGTTTCTCCTCCTTCAACCCTTCTGCCTGAAGAAGGAGTCACTGGCTCTAAAAGCTTACCTAATTATAACCTTCTGTGTGTGTTCTGCTGCTGCTTGGTGCATAGAATTTTTCCCTTGTGCACTATATTTTCTGTAAGCATGAAACATTAATAGAGTACAGTACAGTAGTACATTTTATGTTTGCAGGCACAAGAGGTCACACTAACTGTGGCACGGTCTTTCAACACAGCCTATGAGATGTGGCAGATGTCTCAAGGATCCAACAAACTTCAAGATGAGATCAACAGACAGCTGTCTCAGAAACATAAAATCTCAGGTAAGTGCACCACGGGAGGCTATCACTAAGAAGCAGTGCTCATCACAGAGTTGAATATTGTAACATATTCATGTTATCTGAATTAAATTGCTGACACTAATGAAGTATACATTTCAAGAAAGGAAAAATGTCAAAGCACATCATTGGAAAGATTTACAGGTTCTTTAAAAGCTGTCATTACATTTTGTGAAATAGCAACTGAAGTACTGTATTGGTGGTAACAAAAAGAGGTATTCTTCCAAAAATGAGCAAAGAATTTACAAAGCAGATAAGAGATTTTTTAATATTGTGGTGGATTACTTTAACCTGACATAAAAATGAGTGATGAATGATAGGTAAGAATGAACATAATATTATCATCATCATCACCATGATCATCATCAGTTTGACATCCATTGTTATTTAAAGGTGTCCCATAAACTTTGCCATGGATTACGGTCCTAGGTTGTATACAATCAAATTGCTCCTGCATGTTTTTTATTCATCTACCCGCCTCCAGTTAGATTATTGTCTTAGTCTCTTCCTGTCTCTTGGAATGCAGCAAAGAATCTCCTTGGGTGCATATCTTGTCAACCTCAATTTCATTTTCATTATTGTCATACTTACATGGAAGCACTAGAAAACTCGGGCATAGTCTACTCTGTAATAGGTTATCAGTTGCCAACCAATAGACAGAAGAAACTGTAAATAAGAAAAATGTAAGAGGTGGAGCAGCTATTATTTTAGAGGAACTGAAACATCGGAAGTCATAGGACTAGAATGACCATGCTCTAAAAGTTATATGTTGTCAGACATTTTCTTCATGTACAACATACAGTTAATGTTCATCTGTGCCTTACAATCATGAAACCTAGTACTATAGTATGTTTATCACTTAATTGCAAATTATATAAAAATATGTGACAACAGATAGTAATTTGAAGGTGATATAAAATCAGAAACAATTAAGACTTACATTGTTTTCAAGTGCATGGAAGCATTTGTGTCCCTTGACAGTAGAAGTGGAATTTGAAGTGTATGCACAAGCAAAATATTTTTTAGTGTACACAGATACATATAAAGCTACACACTATCCTACCTTTTGAAACTATTAGTTCCTTCTTCAAGCAGGAGAGGAGGATAGGTTGGAGAAAGTTTAAAAAATAGGACAGGTCATTCATATCCCAAGGTGAGAGGAAACCACCTCTTTTGAGAATAAGGTGAGATGCAGAGAAAGTGGGAGGTCAAAGACAGCAACTTTGTAGTATGTGTGTCAGCTTCTGTTCAGAGATGATGACAGAGTGACAAGTAAAGAAAAAGAAATTAATAGTGCAATTAAGAACTTGGAGGAGAAGCATGTGGAACAAATATTTGAGAAACAGGGGAGAGAGGAAAAAGAATCAGGTAAATTTGAGTTGGGAAAAGGAGTTAAGCTTTTGCAGGAAGTAGACAAGTTCTTCTTCACTATGAGTCCAGACCACAAAGCTGTCAGTGACAAGCCAGAGGGATCAGCTTCAGGGTCCTGAGGAATGTCATATCCTCCATACAAAACCAAAAGGAACTGTTACTGATCTCCATCTCACCAAAATCCCTATCCAAATTTCAAGCCTATAAAATCAATCAGGAAACAAGAATGACTATGGATTTACAGCTGCCACCCTATATCAAATGCTTCCCTCTATAAAGTCAAGGCATACACAGTAAATGTATCTGCTCAACAACCAAATCCTTCAACACCCACATCAACAACTTCCCCAAGACTTTCTGCTCCGACAGCTACACTACAGTCTTATTCACAAACAAATCTTCAGGATTATTATCAAATCCTCCTCTTACACTGTAACACATTTCACATTTCAAAAAAATTAAGAAGCTTCCCTTTTTGTCATCCAGTACCACTCGGGTCTTGAATGCCTCAATACAATACTTCACCAAAGCTATGACTTTCTCAAGACAAGCCTGATATAAAATGCACTTTACCTGATGCTATCCCCACTTCATCCACTGTAATCTTCTCTCATCATCTAAACATTCACAATGTTCCAGTCAAACTGTATGACATACTTGAATCAGTATCTATATAATGTGAGTGGCTAGAAAAAATCTACTCAGCAAGGAGCGACAGGAGAACACAAACACAAAAAGGGTTAACTTCTGCAAGCTTTTGGAACCAGTGGCTCCTTTTCTGGCAGTTGAGCTGAAGCAGAAGGAAGAGGGTTGAAGGAAAAGGACTGAAGAGGTTTAGGAAAAGGGGTACAGTTCAGAAAAGTCACCCAGAACCTCAGGTCAGGGAAACTTACTGGATCAGATGAGAAGGAAATCAAAAGGTAGAACAATTTACGGAAGTACTCATGTTGTTTATCAACTAACAGCGATTTATTTAGGAATAACCTGCACTAAACTGGCTTACTGCATAAATATGCATAGAAAAATTTTGCACTTTGTTCTGACCCAGTACGCAGTTGCTGAATATGATCCTCAGCATGACTTAAGGTACCTGAGTGCCTGCTACACTGTAAGAGATACTTGGATCTTCTCTCACGATACTACAGGGTGACACATGAAAAGTGTTACCAGTTGTTTCTTTCACAATTTATGATGCACATTAGATAACTTGCTGGGATCTGTGCAGCAGTACCAGCAGAGCTTGCAAAAACAAATGAGTTACAAAATGATGTGTAATTCATAATACTGCCACTAGGAGACTAGTAAGCAGCAATGCCTGACAATGAAAGACTGACGACACAGCAACAGTCGGCAATTGTGTTACTTTTTCATGAAATGAAAAGACTTGTTGTGACTCAGAGGTGTTTACGACAACAGTTTAACACATGATGGGTCCTTTGCAAGACAGCCATCCACAGGTTGTATGATAAATTTGTACAGGAAGGAACAGTATTGGAAGCAAAGCAACCTCATCCTAAGCCTGTTTGTTCAACAAAGAATATTGAAGCGGTACGAGTTGCTGTACAGAGAAGTCCTGGGAAATTGTGTAGAAAGGCAGCAGTGCAACTGGGAATATCCAGATGCTCCATTCAATGCATTCTTAAAAGTGACCCCCATATGTACCCATACAAGATGACCTGTGCACAGAAGCTCACTGAAGTACACAAGCAGCAGAGACTACTGTTTGCTCAGTGGGCAGAGGATGGGGAAGAAACTGTCAACAACGTTTGGTTTTCAAACAAGGCACATTTTCATTTTGATGGTGTGGTTAACAAACAAAATGTACACTTTTGGCCCATTGAAAACCCACAAGTGCATCATGAACGACAACATTATGCTCTGAGGATTACAGCTTGGGCAGCAGTTTCCAGTCACAGACTTAATGGACCCTTTTTCTTCGAAGAAACTGCGAACAGCGAGCATTATCTGAGCATGCTTCGCAATAGCTTCATTCCACAACTTCTTGCTACTGGCTTGCCCTTCAACATGCAGTGATTCATGCAAGATGGAGCAAGGCCACATACTGCAAACACTGTGTTGGAGTTTTTACATGAGCATTTCAACATGCGGATTATTTCACTCAGGTTTCCAGGTCACTTCAATGACAGACAAAATTGGCCCCCCAATAGTCCAGACCTCAATCAATGTGACTTTTTTCTTTGGAGGTACCTAAAGGAAAAAAAAATTCTCGAAATGTCCACATGATTTAATGGAGCTCAGAAGGCTTATTCTTCAAGCTTGCAGTGAAATCATGGAAGACATGTGCCATAGGGTAATCACTAACTTCAGTGTTCATTTGAAGGAAATTAGGAAATGAAATGGTGCACATATTGAGCATGTGCTGAGTTAGAACAAATCTTCATGCACGGCTCTTCATTGTAGTATATGTTCCTTTCAGATTGTATTGACAATGAAGTTTATATTCAAAAACAAAATGGTAACACATTTCATGTGCCACCCTGTAGTTTTCCTAAACTCTGGAGCTGGGAACTTGCCTACTGACATCCTACATTCATTCCCACACTTTCCTGGACTTAAACTTCCATTAACATATCCCCCACACCCTTTTTCCATTATAATCCTGTATTTTTATTATAATTTTTATTTATTATGTATTATTAATTTCTTTATTGTTTTCAATTTTTATCTTTTTTCCCCGCTTCCCCCTCTTTCTCATTTTCTTCACTGTCTTAGTTCTTAATTTACCCTTTTCACTTTTTATCTTCTAATCTATCTTTACAACACAATTCATAATCACTGGACTGAAGCTGGCACAGTTCTTACCACTGTAGTATCTTTGACCACCTTCTCTTCTAATGCCTCCTCCTTTATCTCTGTCCTTCCTTATCCTTGAAATAAGATAGTTACATCCAATCTTGGAGTCTTAGTGATATGCACTTCCACTTTAATCTTCCCCAACTTATCCTCTCCCCCCCCCCCCCCTCAAGGAAAAACTAATAGAATAATAGTTCAGAATGCTAGGACAATGTGTTATAGATGTTTATCTGCAGCACTAGATATTTCATATCATGATTGTAAATACCAGCCAGCAATTATGTTGTGTGTGTGTGGTTTTTTTTTTCCGCAACTGATTTTTTCATTTGAAACAATGAAATAAAAAAAATCACCATTTCAGAATTTTGTTGGTAATATAGTGCCTTCCCAGCTCCATTGTGGCAACAGCTTCACTACCATATATGTATCTAGATATCTAATGTGACTATACCATTGACCTAATATCCTTATTGGATTTTGTCCAATTAAAATTCCATAGAAATCTGTTACTCATACACTGAAAAGTTACATCCTTAGGTGATGAGCAATGTGCTCAATGTTGTCACGATAAATATATAGTGAACATTCCTCTGTACTGCTAATATAGTATTCTTTTATGTTACAATTTTCTTTTATTTCAGAGTTCAGTAACACAAGACAAGAAATAAACAGCACCAAATTGCAGAGTGAGAATAAGAGTCTTCTGATTGACTTTTCATCAGAGCCAGCTACACTGTCTGACAATGGAAACACATGGGTAAGTTGTTCTGTGGTAATTCAAAAATAAAATGGGAGAAAATTGTCTCTTAGTTTTAGTTAAAACATAAAATGGCCCCTCACTTTCCAGACCATTTCTAAATTTGGAGGGAACATGGATGACAAATCACAAGGGACTATAACAAAAGTCACATTAAATGATGTTTCAACCAAGATTTCATCACTTTCTTCCACATTTATATCACTTCTATTTGTTATTTTTCTATCCTTTAATTTCTTCAGTTATTTAAATTACTTTAATTTATATCTATCCACAGTGTTCCCAGCAGATTTAGTCCATTATTGTAGCAATAGAGGTTGGTGAAGTTTACTTCATTGTTACCATTCATTAATCATTCAGTTCATGATAAAAACAGGTAAAATATTATGTGTATTTTACATCTTTGAATACATACTACAATAGAACTTATGTCCCCAAAATCATATAAATGGCATACAGATAGATATGCAAAGCAAGTTAATATTCATTGATTCACTCCCCGATGTTATTCAATCTGTATATTGAGCAAGCAGTAAAGGAAACACAAGAAAAATTTGGAGTAGGTATTAAAATCCATGGAGAAGAAATAAAAACTTTAAGGTTCGCTGATGACATTGTAATTCTGCCAGAGACAGCAAAGGACTTAGAAGAGCAGTTGAACGGAATGGATAGTGTCTTGAAAGGAGGATATAAGATGAACATCAACAAGAGCAAAACGAGGATAATGGAATGTAGTCGAATTAAGTCTGGTGATTCTGAGGGAATTAGATTAGGAAATGAGACAGTTAAAGTAGTAAAGGAGTTTTGCTATTTGGGGAGCAAAATAACTGATGATGGTCAAAGTAGAGAGGATATAAAATGTAGACTGGCAATGGCAAGGAAAGCGTTTCTGAAGAAGAGAAATTTGTTAACATCAAGTCTAGATTTAAGTGCTAGGAAGTCATTTCTGAAAGTATTTGTATGAAGCGTAGCCATGTATGGAAGTGAAACGTGGATGATAACTAGTTTGGACAAAAAGAGAATAGAAGCTTTTGAAATGTGGTGCTACAGAAGAATGCTGAAGATTAGGTGGGTAGAATATATAACTTATGGGGAGGTATTGAATAGAACTGGGGAGAAGAGAAGTTTGTGACACAACTTGACTAGAAAAAGGGATTGGTTGGTAAGCCATGTTCTGAGGCATCAAGGGATCAGCAATTTAGCATTGAAGGGCAACATGGAGGGAAAAAATGGTAGAGTAAGACTAAGAGATGAAAACACTAAGCATATTCAGAAGGATGTAGGTTGCAGTAGGTACTGGGAGATGAAGAAGATTGTGCAGGATAGAGTAGCGTGGAGAGCTGCATCAAACCAGTCTCAGGACTGAAGGCCACAACAACAACAACAACAGCAACTAATCAGCTTTTCTTTAATTTGTAATGCAAGAAATGATTCCTGTATTAACTAAAATTTTGTGGGTGTGAGAAATACAAAACAATATGGTCATCCAAAGAATTAAAAATAAATGATAAATAAATGCATGATGTATACACCACAATAATTATGTGTTATATCACAAAATGATTATTACTTTTCTATAAGTCAAATGATACTTAAAGGTAAAATAGACTTTCTTCTGTGTAAAATTATGGTTCATAACTTTTGAAATCATCAGCCCCGTAGAACTTAGAACTACTTAAACCTAACTAACCTAAAGACACCACACACATCCATGACAGAGGCAGGATTCGTACCTGCGACCGTAGCGGTCGCGCGGTCCCAGACTGTAGTGCCTAGAACCGCTCGGCCACTCTGGCTGCCAAAATAGACTTTTGCTATGTCTTTTCATTATCACTAATTTTGTCATTAAACTGATGAGAAGGTTATTTGTATGTCTAGCTTCCTTTTAATTGTGTATAATCAAATATGACATTAGATTAGATGTAGTTTTTGTTCCAATCCGACCGTAGCGAGGAGAGCCTCTGGGATCTGGAACATGTCGGAAAATAAGAATACACAATAAATATTTACAAAACAAGAACAGATATCCTAATGTACCTTCCACAGATCTCAAATGAAATTGCTCTTGTGGATGTGTAATTGGTAAAAAAAAAAGTCTTAAGCACATTTATATTTAAAAGGATACAAAAGTTGTCACCAAATATTAAATGTCAGGTACTTAGGTGCCTATGATAATACTTACGCTATTGAAGCCACACATCATCAAATAAAAAATAAAAAATCATATTATGTCCCTTATTTACAATGGCACATAACTGTACAGAATTTGTAGAGAAGTCATATTGTATAATGTGATATCATTAATAACAACATGCATCAATCAGTTCTGCAAAGAAATTCATCAATAGAGTAGAAGAAGTTGACCACCAATAAATATTTCAGAGACTTCTCAAACAGAACTTTGTTATTAGTTAAACTTTTTATTGTTGCTGGCATGTTATTGAAAATGTGTATTGCTGAATAGAGGACACCTTTCTGAACTAAAGTAAGTGACATTATATGAATTTGAGAATGTCAGTGTTTCCCATTATACTGTTATTCCTTATACTTTGATCAGCTGTATATTATCCCAACTCTACTAATACTGCTGTGGTTCGTTATTGGTATGCAGAACAGCATAGAAACAGCATGTTGTTGTTGTGGTCTGTGGTCCTGAGACTGGTTTGATGCAGCTCTCCATGCTACCCTATCCTGTGCAAGCTTCTTCATCTCCCAGTACCTACTTCAACCTACATCCTTCTGAATCTGCTTAGTGTATTCATCTCTCGGTCTCCATCTTTGATTTTGATGCTGCCCTCCAATACTAAATTGGTGATCCCTTGATGCCTCAGAACACGTCCTACCAACCGATCCCTTCTTCTAGTAAAGTTGTGCCACAAACTTCTCTTCTCTCCAATCCTATTCAATACCTCCTCATTAGTTATATGACCTACCCATCTAATCTTTAGCATTTTTCTGTAGCACCACATTTCAAAAGCTTCTATCTCTTTTTGTCCAAACTATTTATCATCCATGTTTCACTTCCATACATGGCTACGCTCCATACAAATACTTTCAGAAACAACTTCCTCACATTTAAATCTATACTCAATGTTAACAAATTTCTCTTCTTCAGAAACGCTTTCCTTGCCATTGCCAGTCTACGTTTTATATCTTCTCCACTTCGACCATCATCAGTTATTTTGCTCCCCAAATAGCAAAACTCCTTTACTACTTTAACTGTCTCATTACCTTATCTAATTCCCTCAGCATCACCCAACTTAATTCGACTACATTCCATTATCCTCATTACAGCTGTAGTTTCCCCTTGCCGTTTGCAGTACCAGCACAGCAAGGCTGTTTTGGTTAGTTTTACAAGGCCAGATCAGTTGATCATCCAGACTGTTGCCCCTGCAACTACTGGAAAGGCTGCTGCCTCTATTCAGGAACCACACGTTTGTGCAAACAGCATACTGGTCTGAATTCTAGGAGTATTTGTAAGATGACATATTCTGGCATTCATGATTCTTGAGTGTGATCAATTAAATTTTCATTTCTCTCTGTTTCAAACATTATACTCCCACATGCACTGCTACTGTAACTGATTAAGTCATTCAGTCAACTGCTTGCAAAATAATAGCAAGAGCCCATCTATTTGTACCTTAATCAATATTTTTCTCCATTTTTAATAACAAAACAGGCCATCACCTGAATTGCTTTATGGAATAATGGAGTCTTCACCACCTGCAATGTGCCATTTGCTCATTTCAAAGGAGTATATTCATTTCCAGAATGCACTAAGATAGCATGTAGTCATCATGATCCTTCTTGTTTTCATGATTATATGATAGCTTACAGAACATCACAATATCCTCTTTTTTTATTAATTTGGGCATTCTGTGAATACAAAGTTGAATGAATTATTTTTCTGTACATTGCATTTCAGTTCTTGTGACATCACATTTCATACATGGGATCTGCTTATGCTCATTCCCATAGCAAATGTGTGATTACAGTGTTGAGGCTGGTCAGTGGCTATTTCAGTTTTGGATACACATATGTAATAGGTAGTATTTTCATTCACCTCATTTTATTCTTTTGAAACCAAAACTATTTTCTCATTATATTCCAGGTCAGTTTTGAAGAAGACAGCACTGAAAACGTCAACACCAACTTTGCAAGGTAATTGTTTTTCATATGCATAGAATTATGAGTTAGAGTAAGTACCAAACAGTCTTATAAAAATGAAATACCTTTTCTGTAGTCATATCAGCACCAATGACAAAATAATATTCTGTTAAAAATATTGTTGCAAATTAATCATTAATCATTAATGCTACCTGCTGTTCATGGTTTGAGCTTGAAAATGCATATGTTTAGATTGTTTTGGACCCAAGCTTTATGATCTTATATGAGGGTTGCCCCAGAAAGTAATGCATCACATTTTTTTCTCAGCCAAAAACAATTCTACAAATGTGAACCATTACCTATGTATTATTTGAAGTCTTCTGAGTGAGCATGCCAAGTTTCCATCACTTTCGACAGATAGTGTAGTTGCAGGACAGTTTCAAACTGGTGTCTGTAGGTGATGTACGTTACAAGCAACATGTCGCCATTGCATTTCTCACTGCAGAGAAAGAAACTGTGGGGAATATTCACAGACCCTTGTACAAAGTCTATGAAGCATCTACTGTTGACAGAAGTACAGTTAGTCACTATGCATGGAGGGTGAGGTCATCAGTAGGTGTTTTGGCATAGCTCCATGATTTGCAGCAGTCGGGGAGACCTTCCACGGCTGTCACACCTGATATGTTGCAGTGAGGTGATGTTGTCATTTGTGAGGACAGATTAAAGGATGCCATTTGTTTAAGACATTTTGAGGATGATGAGGAGGTGATTTGCACAGTGAAGCACTGGCTCTGCCACCAGGACAAGGATTGGTATGCCTTTGTTTTGCAGTGGAGGAAGGCCATAAATGGGATGGAGATGCGTGGAAAAATAGGA
The DNA here is from genome assembly GCF_023897955.1 of Schistocerca gregaria. Lineage (NCBI taxonomy): Eukaryota > Metazoa > Arthropoda > Insecta > Orthoptera > Acrididae > Schistocerca > Schistocerca gregaria. The sequence goes on from NC_064921.1 coordinate 756,345,712, forward strand.
TGTGTAGATAAAACACCATTATTTAATGTGTGTAATTCTCATTATGTTCAATAAAGAATTGTTGAAGAAAAAAATGCTGTGCATTTATTTCTGGGCAGCCCTCGTAACAAGTTATAACAGCTTGTGGTGTACAAGTTTTATTTCTTGAATATAAGGGCACTTCAGTACAAAACAGAAAAAAATTAATACTGGTGATACAAAAAAAGGTATACATTGGAATAAAAGCAGTGTGTCAGCCAGAAGAGGCAAAATTTTTTTTTAAAAAAAGTCAGAGTCTCTAAAACATTATTTGCATGTGCACTGGCATTCAGAGATAATCAGCCCAACAAACTACAATACGAAATCAAAGGGAACTGTGTTAATGTTGTTGGCAGTACTGTTATTCCAGTAGGAAATGTTCTGTTAATGTGAAATTAAGGTCATGTTATCGTGCCATAACCACATTCAAGTCCAAATTGGAAAGCATGCTCATTAGCAAAGTACAACATCTAGCACTGTTAATGGAGTACAACATACAGCACTAAAAGAAAGTTTATTACCGATACCAACATACAGATAAAACAGAACTGAACTCCTGGGCAGAGAGTATTGCTATTTATACAAACATAAAATACCTCAGAATACACAGTCGTTACAAACATAAGAAATTTCAAGAACCTTCCAGACACAATAAATACTAAATGAAAAATATTTACTGGTTGTGGGGTTTGTGACCCACAGTGTGTCAGCCATCAAGACTAACCACAACTTCACAAGGTGCACAGCACAGCTTGAGGCAATGCTCCCTCTCCTGGAGAAACAGCGACCCACTGTTCAGAGGTTCTCATTGTAGCACCCTGGATATGGGTCTTGTCCTGGGTTCCCTTATAGCAGCACTGGAGGATCCTTATGTTCTTGTTGCATTATCACATCCTCTTTACTATGACAAGTGTTGGAGGTAGCCTCTCCAGTTGAAGCTTCATGTTCATCAATCAGGTTTCCTGTTTCCTTGAATGAGAAACCCCCATTGTCAATCTGTACTCAGGACTGTAGCAGAGCTTCACTCAAAGGTCATGGATGATGTTTCTGTGTGTTCGTCTTCTTGGTGAACGGTCATAATCTTCCAGTTCGTATGTGACACTCAACAAGCGGAAAGGAATACAATACAGCCTATAGTAATGCTTTATTAACTTTTCTGATCGACCATCTTACTGCACAGGCATAAAAACTCACACAAAGTCTCCTGGGCTGTATCTCACTCACTGTTGCTTGGTGTTATAGAGCTCTCAGCCCCCTCCAGGCTGTTTTGCTTCTTCTTCAGTGATGAGGTATTTCATGTTGTCATCCTGAGTGCCAGTGTAAGCCTTGAGACTGTGTAGCAGAAAAAATGGTGTGAAGCCTATAGAATCTTGTTTTTCTGTGTTGTATGCAAATGTCATGATGGACAGTATTGTATCCCAGTCTCTCTGTTTAACATCAATGTACAACAAGAGAATATCTGGCAGTGTCTTATTAAAGTGTTCTATCAGGCCATTTATCTTTGGGTGGTAGCAGTTGTCACACTGTAGGTGATAACACAATGAATCACATTTGGTACTAGTCTCGATTGGAAAACTTTTTCCACGGTCAGAGATCATTGGAAAGGGTGGTCTGAGCTTCAAAATGATGCCTTCTACAGTACAGGGAACCTTGAAACTTCCTAACTTCAGCACACAACACAACTTTGGTGACAGTATAGCAGGTGAGGTAATCAGGGCTGCCATTATCCATTGATCATCATTTATCAAATTTTGGGACCCTAGAGTTCGATTACAATATGGTGGAATGGCACTGCTGCAGGCGACTTTGGAAATACAATAGATGCCCTGGATGTAACTGCAGCATATACTCCCATCACTGGCATTCTGTACACTGGCTCACAAAGTGTGTAATGGATCAGTAGAGACCTGGCCTGTTACACCTGCATCTGATTGTGCCTAGAGCCATCATGAATCATGATAAGATATTGCAGTGTCTAATGGAATGCTGTCTACTCCCGGGGCCTTGTTTTGACCCAGATCTTTCAGTGCCTTGTCAAACTCTTCATGCAGTATCTCCCATTTCATCTTCATCTACACTCTTCCATTTCCATAATATTGTCCTCAAGTACATCACCCTTGTATAGAACGTCTATATACTCCTTCCACCTTTCTGCTTTCCCTTCTTTGCGTAGAACTGGATTTCCATCTGAGTTCTTGATGTTCATACAATAGATGAATTGCTTTAAGATGGTTGCATGTCATCCCAGCTCATCTACAGCCAACTGTTTCAGCCACATTGATCACAGCTTCTCTTCTACAATATTCCATTTATTACTTGTAATTCTCCTTTGGTCAATTTCTCCTTCTTCATGGTCTCTATAGTTTTCTCTGTTCAAGAGAAATATCATTAAATGCATGATTACTGAGATTTTGTCCATACTGCCGTGTTTCACCAAACAATCCCTTGAAAGGCAGTTGGTGTCATTGTGTCCGTGTTGGTTTTAGTATATCTCTATGACTTCTTACTCCTAAAGTCTCTGTGACCCTCTCACCACCAGATTGATAGATTCTTCAAGCTAGTCAGCCAGCATAAAGAGTGGTGGTCCATACAGTAATGAATGGTTCACCAAATAAATATGGCCAGAAATTGTTGATGTCCCAGGCAACTACAAGGCATTCCTTCACAGTTGGACGGTTCATATCAGACTTGGAGAGTATTCTGGAAGCATAAACTATCGGTGGTTATAGACGAGGGTCACCTGAAGTGTGTAATACATATGGAGATGAAAGCTCATGCAACTGAATCGGCCGTGATGTCTGAAAGATGTATGGCCTTGACCCATCTGGTTACCTGATTGATGACTGAAAGATTATACTTATACCTCTCAGATGGGGGAAGTGGACCCACTGTATTGATGTGCGCAAGTCAAAGGCATCCCTTCAGCATCTCAGACTCACCCAGTGGTGATTCTGCCTGACCTTTGACCTTGCTTCAAGACACATGGCCAGGGCAAAGGGACAGAGGTTGACCAGAGATGTCTCACTTAATATAAGGAGTGGTGAGCTGGAAGGCAGTGGGACACTAAGATCAGCAATGAATTAGGGTCATGTCACAGATTTTGAAGTTTGACATCATCTGTCTGTCAGATCATCCAAGTCCAAAGGAGAAGTGATGAAATTCACTCTGGAAAGGTAATCTGTAATCACATTCCCCATCCTCTGGATGCACCAAATGTCAGTGGTATATTGGCTAATCAGGTTCATGTGGCGGAATCTCATTGGAGGAAGATCCTGAGCTGGGTTGCGAACTGCACCAGCAAATAGCTTATTGTCTATAAAAATTGTAAATATGCAACCTTCGATGCCATTGTTGAAGTATCTCATTGCTTCATAAACCATGAGTAGCTCACAGTCAGCTGCTGACCACTTGCACTGGCAAGCCCTGAGTTTCCTCGAGAAGAACCAGAATGACTTGGTTGTATGGCCAATGTGTTGCTGAAAAACAGTGCTGACAGAAGTGTTACTCACATCAGTTGTGACAGAGATGTGTGCACCTGGAACTGTGTGCATGAGCATGACAGCATTTGAAAGTACAATCTTGAAGGCATTGAACACCTGAATCACTTCATCTGACCACTGCACTTTTCATTTCCCAAAGGTATTTTTCCCGGCCAAAACATTTGCAAATGGGGCCTGGATGGAGGCAGCATGGGGAAAATGTCTGCAGTAGAAACTCACCATACTTAGAAAATGGTGCAGATTGTGGTGTGTCCTGGATAGAGAGAGAGATCATGGATGAAACTGACCTGATCAGACATTGGATGGATTCAGTCAGCGGTGATGGTGTGACCGAGAAAGGTTACACTCGCATGGCCCAATTGCAATTTGATGTGGTTAATTTGTATGCTGTTGTCACTCAGGACAGCCTGAACCTAGGCTAAGGGGTGCCCATGTTCCTCAACAGAGCTCAGAAGATCAGGATATTGTCAAGGTAGGCATCGCAAAATGAGAGACTGAACAAGATAGAGACAATGACCTTCACCATGTCTAGACCTTGTTTTTTAAGGCATAAAGCAGAATTGAAATAGGCCAAGTGGTGTAATGATTGCCACTTTAGCAATGTCATTTTTGAACATAGGGTTCTGAAGATATGCTTTCTGGCAGTCAAGAACACCAAACATTGGCCCAAATCTGCAGTTGGGCAAAGTCCTGGATGTAGGGGGGGAGTAGTATAGTTGTCAATAATGGTGCAAGCGTTAAGTTTCCAATAGTCACCACACTACCAGAATGACCTGTCTTTCTTAAGCACAAGGTGAATGGGTAACAACCATTTACTGTCTGAGGGGTTTACAATACCCATGTTTAAAAGGTCATTAAAAGCCACTTTCACATGGTGTAGTTTCTTTGGTGGGAGGCAGGAAGCTTTGTAGCACATTGGAGGGCCTTCTGTCATGATCACTGTATGGCAGGTGACATTAATGATCGTACCTAATTGTACATCTTGCACACATGAAGAAGGAATACAGTTGTCACTGCATGGGACAGTGGACAATACACTGGGAAACACAATGTCACCAACCTTAGCATGTGGATGCTGAGGCCCACAGCGGTGTGTCGGCTGCGCCGGGTGTGTTAATAACATGTATCAGGAGTGAGCTGTGGAATGGCACAGTGCACAGCGAGTGCGCAACAGTTTCTTCAATACAGCATCAATCAGCTTTTGCGAGTGCGTAGGGTGTCACTTGAGGAGCACTCAGTCATAAGCTTAAACAGTGAGCAAGGGAGGCAAGTAGTTTAGTGTAGAACATTCAGAGAGGATGAGCAAATTTGTATCGGAAACACACCATGAGCAAGCATGTCCGTATACGGACACAGTACAAAGAAGACAATAGTCAATGATCTTCACTTCCTTCACTCTGATAGTCTATGTAAGATGCAAGACAAACATAGACCAACTGAAGTCAATTGTTCTGACAAGACTATCTCTCTCTGTCTGTCTGTCTTTTCCATGATTGTAGCTACAATCCCCTTTATAACATCTTAACATCCATGAAGTTTACTTCTTTGTTAAGATTTACAATGCTGTTACAATTTCATATTCCAAATAATTTTGTGACAAGATTCATGTCAAAATTCACTTGATGTTTTAAATTGATATTATTACAGTGACGATTTTTTTATCAACATTTTCTTTTGTATTAAGTTACAAGAATTATTACACATGCTATATTTTTTCTTGTTCACTTTGGGTTCTGACATTCACCCACATGAATTAGAATAATAATCAGTATTAACAGTCTTCTAATAATTCTAACTTTTCCAGAGTTAATGTGTCTACAAAAATTGTATGAATAATGTAATGCTAACAGTTCAGTGTTTCATTTACCTCTATTACTGATTCATCTGGGCAGGACTTCATTTATACAGAAAAATTACAGAAAAGTGAACATAATTAAATAGATCTAATGTAATACTATGAAGAAATAAAATAATTGTAAGTTTAACTATGAAAAATGAAATATGCTAGTCTATCATGATATGTATTGAAGATGTGTATCATACTTTTCATTTGGTGAATGTCAGTCTATTATGTTGCAACAACAAGGATCCCAACACAGTTCCCTGGGATACACCAGAAATCCTTCTACATTTGCCAATGAATCACCATCATAAATAACATGCTGTGTCCTTCCTACCAAGAAATGCTCAATACAGTCACAAATTTCACTTGACTCCCTATACAACATAGCTCACATAATAAACATAAGTGTGGTACTGACTCAAATGCTTTTTGGGTGTTGAGAAATACAGTGTCTACATTTTGCCTTGATCAGTGACTGTCAGTGTGATGTGTGAGAAATGTGCAAGTTAAATTTTTCGTGAGTGATATTTTCTAAATCTATGCTGGTTGCTATGGAGTGACTTATTCTGTGTGAGATAAATCATTATATTTGAACTCAGATTATGTTCTAAGAACCTACAACAGATGGGAGTCAGGGTTATTAGATGATAATTTTGTTGTTCTTTTGTACATGGGTATAGCCTGTTCTTTCTTCCAGCTAGAATGTAAAGTTCTTTGTTTGAGGGATCTACAGTAAAAAAAAGTCTAGTACCCTTACTCTCTGAACATGCCTTGTACTATGATTAAAATGGGGGCTAGCTCAGTTGCAAATTAGGTATAGAATCTGATAGGGATTCTGTTATAACCTGAAGCCTTGTACAATTTTAATGATTTTAGCTGTTCTTAATGCCACTGACACTAATACTTATTTAACTCACCTTTTCAGTGGTATGACGATTAAATTGGGGCAATTCTCCTGGGTTTCCCTTTGCAAAGGAACATTTGAAAATGACATTAAGCACTTTTGCTTCCCTCAATTACAGTTTCTTTGTCATCCACGAGTGTCTGGAGATGGCCTTTGGTGCTACTAACAATCGTTACATATAAACAAACTTTCTTTGGGTTTTCTGTGAGATCTTCCAATAACATTCTAATAAGGTAGTTGATGAGAGCTGCAGGCATTGTTCTCTTGACTGGTAAATATGTGTGATTCAGCATCTCCTTACCTACAGCCTTCTGCTTTGTTTTACACCTGCTGTGCATTCTCATAAGTTAATAGTGTGAAGAATTTTTCATACTTCTTTTCTCTTTCTTTTATTTTTTCTCTCTTCATCCTTCCGTCTCCTCCTTGTACTACACTATACACACAAAATCTTGTAGTGCAGACACTGTAACATGACAGTCAGCCATGAGCATTAACGAATGAGAACTGAGAGCACTCAAGGTGAGACAAGTCATGCTTGGGAACACAACCCGCCTCCCTCTTGCAAAGATGGCAGCCTACTCCTGTATTCAATGCTTTTGCAAAAGCAGAACTGGCACACGGTCACAGGGATTGCCAATCCCTTCTGGTGCTGTGAAAATCATACTCAAGCCTTGTGATAGACCAGGATTAGTCTCTTACTCAAACTAAACTGAGAAAAGCAAATAAAAAGCAACAAACAACATATAGCAAAACAAAGTACTTAAAAATTTGGTAACAACTACCTCATAACTGCTTGCTAAATTTGGCTGTATCATAAATGAGGAGCTCAGGCCTGACCTCTACCAGAATCTTTTGCATCCATAGTTCAACACCTTCCACCTAGATCTCATGTTAAAATGTCGGCTTAACAGCTTGGAATGTTAATAGCATGTTTTAAGAGATTAACTGAAGGTATTTCATATGTCATTTAGTATACACTTGTTTCCAAGATTATTTACTAGAAACTTCTCTGTGCTCCTGCTACATTCTGGTTGATATGAAATTACTTTGAAACTCATTCAAAGAAGGATTGGAGCTTAGAATAATATTTCTGCCCTTCATTTTCCATTTTCTGGGACTTTATTGTGTCTCATTTGAGGCAGCCCAACTAGAGTAAAAACCTCAAGGCAAGATATCTGACTTTTAACATGGAATCTGAAGAAATCACTTATGCCTCTTCGATGGAAGGAAGTTTAACAGAAGGCTACAAATTGTTAACCATGCACGTTTTTACTAGGCCAGCAGGTCCACACCAGTCGACATGATATATTGTTTATGGACACTTCCTTCAGCTTTAATTGTTTGAGAGCATCTTTATTTTTTTCCTGAGATTTGGAGTGGAATTTATTTCTTCCTATCTTAAACATTCATTTAAACTATCAATTATAATTGCTATTTTTAATTATCTACTTTGCAACTCATTTCATTCCTTTTTTATGAATTTACAGTTTTGTGTAAATAGTTTTCATATCGTTGTGTTCCCCTTTAAAGTATGTAGGCATTTATGCTGTATTATTTCTTATTGGTGCAAGAAATGCAATTTCTCATTCCAATCTTATATTGGAAGTGATGTGATTAATTTATTAATTGACAAAACAAATAAATCATTCCAAAATTTACATTTCTTTAAACTCTTTTACAGGTTTCCCGAGTCAAATACAGAAAACACAATGAACTCATCAAATTCACCAAAGCACCATATGCAGTTTTTGCAGAACAACAGCCACAACAGCAGCAGTAACAACTGCTGGGGAGAGACACATTCAGTCAACCTTCTTTGCTCTTAGCAACATAATTTTACCCCACAATAAAAGGTGTACCAGTGATGTAGACACTCAAATCTCAGAAGTAAAAAAACTCTTCTGTGAAATTTTCTAACCAAGAGACTGCCATTTCTCTCAAGAAATCTCAGATTATTGTAGTGATTTTTACAGCTTTTGAATCAAAGTGCAATGATACCATGACAGTTATACAATTGTAGATCTGTCATCGTAATGTAGAAGAAGGCAGAGTAGTTCCTGCTTGCTTAAAAGTGAAGCATATCAAGAACAGTTTTACAAGTTGCTGTTTCAGCTGTCCATGAGAAAGACAATTTGATGTGAAATGAAGTTAAATGTAATACCATATTTTGTCTGTTCAGGTGAATTTCTGGACATGTTAATATACTGAAGTTTTTGTGCAAACCGTGTGCCATGCACACAGAGACTGGTAGATAATTTATATTGGTTTATTACACTGAAATTAATTTTGTACTGGATTTACCAATGAACACCACAAGCAGGTAATCATCAGAAAAGTAGCATCCTTCTTTTTAGAATACTTTCAGGAAGAGAAACACATATTACTGTTATGCTATCAAGCTCTCTTGTTTCCCACCATAGTTACCATGTTATATGTGTAAGGAACTGCGAGGTACTGTTGAAGCTATTGTGAAGTTGCCTATGTGAACTGAGAATTCTTTGTCCTATGCTCTCTACTGCTTTCACTACTGCTGTTACTTCAAAATACTCCAAACAGCAATTTTCTCATACTGACATTTTATAACCCTTAAAAATTATTTTATTTTAGTATATTGTGTAATCTAGCAACTGGTAGAATGAAATAAAATTGAACTGTTTGTACTTGGAACACTATAAATTGTCATGACAGTCAATACTTAAGTGTCAAATAATAGAATATTACCTCATAAACCGATACATTCAAAACCTATATCTTATATTTCTAAACCTTTTCAACACACAGTTACCTAGTTTTTTTTACATGTAAAATTCCTGATTTTATTACTATACATTGATGTATGAATGAGGTAATAATTAATTACAGTTATATACCTGTTAATTTTATGTAATAGCAATTTCACTATTCATAATTACATGAATTTTGTTATTATTTCCAATTTTACTCAGGCATCTGAAAAGTGCAAAAGGTTATAATGTTTAATACTATTTATGGCATTCACTTTATGTCATAATCATATATTATTCATGTGTCCAGGATGTGTCACAATAATGATGAATACAGTTGGAAGTTCTTGAGTAAATAGAAAGCACTATTTGTGATATAATAATGTAATTATGAAACACCAATTGCTCTGCCTTTCACAAAAGAGACAGTACACTATATTTTTTGTAGGCTTTGTTGTAATGTGTTTCATATTTTAAAATTATTTGTGCAGCATCATGTAGCTCACATGCAAATTTCTTAAATTTATATGCATGGCTCTTTAAATGGGCATATTTCATACTCATCATCTGAAAGATGATTCTGTATTGTTTACATGGTATTTTTAGTAAAAACTTATGAAGTAAATGTCTAAAGAGTAGCTATGACAAAAAAAAAGTTTTGAAACAAGATGTACTTGTTTGTACTACTTCTACTTTCTCTTACTGTAAATAAAAATAGAAAATTTTTATTATGTATACAATATGTCTTATACACAAATAAATAATTTATTCATTATATGCACATTAATGGTTTATATTGTTGAAGTTAATTAGTTAGCTAGCTGGATACTTGCATCATAGACAAAATTCACATTAAATGTCATAATGTGGAATGTGTCCACAGAACAAACATAAAACACTTTTTATAATTAAGAGACATAGAAATATATAAAAGCATTATTTAGGCCTACGTGGCTATATGCAGGCCATTTAGAGGTTTTGTTTTAAGATACTAATTATCTCTACTCGAGACTTCTGTGGTATAAAATTGCAAAACACTTCTGCTATCTGTCAGACAATTTATTTCCATGGGTAGGCTGTCAAAGAGTTTTATAACTCCATTTCATCCTTTTCTGTGCCAGAGTTAGAATCATTAAAGAGTAATGCTGATCTTTTTCCTTCTAGTGTTGTAGTTATGTATAACTCTGTTGCTCTCAAACTTAGATGGATTGCTGACAGCAAATTTCATAATTGAATAAATGTACTGTGAGATTGTGGTTAATAGTCCCTGCTGCTTAAAGAGATACCTGCAACATGTATGTGTGTGAACACCACAGATAATTCCAATTTCTTTCATTTGTGCATTGAATACTTTTTGCCTAAGGCAGGAGTTACCTCAGAATATTGTCTCATGAGACATCAACAAAAGGAAATATGCATAATATGTTAACTTACTGAGCCCTATACCCTGAAATTGTCAGTTGTTCTCACTATATATCCCTGAAATTGGCAATTATTCTTATGATAAAAATAGCAGATCCTAAACATTTCAGCAGGTCTACTACATGGTTTTTCCAGTTCAAGCTTTCATCAGTATGCACACATAGGAATTTACAAACTTTTACCCTGGTTATTATTTTTTCTTGGTCTGCTAGTTTAATGGAGGTAGGTTGTTTTGGCATACAAAACTGGATGAACTGTGTTTTTTCAAAGTTTAAAGCTAGGCCATTTATGGAAAATTATTTAGCACTTTCATGAAAACATTACTTACTATTTTCTCTGTTGATGCTCCTTTGCTTAACTTTACGAAATTGCTCAAATCATTTACGAACAGGGCTAATTCTGCCTTCTGATTCAAACCAAATGGTGGAATCTTAACAAAAGCAAGAACAGTTGTGGGCAAATGACTGAACCCTGTTGGATTCCTATTGCAATTTTTTCACATACAGGTGATGTGGTGTTCCTTTTTGTATTACTCAGACAGCCTAGAGTAGCTTTCTGCATTTTTTTTCTTAAATAAGAACTAAGCCAGGCATTTACTGAACTATATATCCCACAAAAAATGAGCTGCCCTAATAGAATATTGTGACTGACATAATCAAATACCTTCAGTAAGCCACAGAAGATTCCGATTGGCAATATATTATCAATGAAAGATTTTATTATGTGCTCATTAAATGCATAAATGAATGACTCAGTGGAATGGCTCCTTTGAAAGACAAAATGTGATTGGCTAAGTGTCCCATTGCTACAAAGGTGAGTAATGTCATCTTCTCAAAAAGCTTAGTCTTCCTCAACCTGGTTAAGCAGAGTCAAGAAATCATACAGTAAAGGAACTCACAAACAATGAACTTTACTTCAAGTAACAGTGGAGTGGAGATGCCATTAATTCATGTTTCATGAAAGAATTGCAAGCAGACTGCAGTTTATCATTTTGAGATGAAAAAAGACAGAGTCTGTTGTGCAACTAATTAATTCTATGATACATCCATATAACAGAATGACATTGGTAAGTATGAGTGGATTACGGTTTCCACAGCTTTATAACTGTCTCCAGGGACCTCAAGGCATATTATGACTAAAAGTTTTAATAGGAACTATTAGCAGCAAAATCTTATAATCAACATATCAAAATCTAAAAAAAGGAAAGAATAATTTTTTAACGTTTCATTCAAAATAGTTGCTAACCAGTTGCAGAAATTAATTCATTGCTTTTGATGGACTCTTGGCCTGGACATAATAATACTTGTCTTTCAAGAGGGTGAAGAAAAGACTGTTGATATCATTCAGATTCCGTCCGTAACAACCAATATGACTCTCAATAAAGAAGTTTTTCGACTGTGGAAGCTATTTTTAAGGAAACTGTAGGACAATATAATTTCTAATAGCTTCATTTCATTTGAGGCTTATCAGAAGAACAGCTCATAAGAGTCAGCATGCGTGCCTAATTGTAAGAGGAATCCTTCTGCCGAAAACAATGGCTACCCTATCCCACTGATTTCCAACATTTTCACTGAGTGACTTTTGTGGTAAATTCTTCCATGAGACAGAATAGGAATAAATAAAGTTATAACTGAAACAGCTAATGATAAAACAAATACTGTATTTTTGCTTAATTTGTGGCTATATAAGAACTCTAAACCAGAACTGTCCATCAAAACATAAATGATTTATACATGAAAGTTTGAGCTGCTAGTAGAATTTGGACCAGCACCACAGCTGTTGCTTGGTATGCTGACTGGGACACTGAGTGTCTCACTGTGGCGAGACAACATTTACTGACAGTCAACTGCTTCACATGTCCCTTCATCTTGGCCATCTCCAGCAGGCTCAGGGAACCATGCCCACTTTAAATTTCCAGTCCATTTCTCATTTTTATGTGAATCATTACAGAAGACATCCTAAAACTTTCCACATATTTATGTTGTTGTTGTCTTCAGTCCTGAGACTGGTTTGATGCAGCTCTCCATGCTACTCTATCCTGTGCAAGCTGCTTCATCTCCCAGTACCTACTGCAACCTACATCCTTCTGAATCTGCTTAGTGTACTCATCTCTCGGTCTCCCTCTACGATTTTTACCCTCCACGCTGCCCTCCAATGCTAAATTTGTGATCCCTTGATGCCTCAAAACATGTCCTAACAACCGATCCCTTCTTCTAGTCAAGTTGTGTCACAAACTTCTCTTCTCCCCAATCCTATTCAATACCTCCTCATTAGTTACGTGATCTATCCACCTTATCTTCAGTATTCTTCTGTAGCACCACATTTCGAAAGCTTCTATTCTCTTCTTGTCCAAACTAGTTGTCGTCCATGTTTCACTTCCATACATGGCTACACTCCAAACAAATACTTTCAGAAACGACTTCCTGATACATAAATCTATATTCGATGTTAACAAATTTCTCTTCTTCAGAAACGCTTTCCTTGCCATTGCCAGTCTACATTTTATATCCTCTCTACTTCGACCATCATCAGTTATTTTACTACCTAAATAGCAAAACTCCTTTACTACTTTAAGTGTCTCATTTCCTAATCTAATTCCCTCAGCATCACCCGATTTAATTTGACTACATTCCATTATCCTCGTTTTGCTTTTGTTAATGTTCATCTTATATCCTCCTTTCAAGACACTGTCCATTCCGTTCAACTGCTCTTCCAAGTCCTTTGCCGTCTCTGACAGAATTACAATGTCATCGGCGAACCTCAAAGTTTTTACTTCGTCTCCATGAATTTTAATACCTACTCCAAATTTTTCTTTTGTTTCCTTTATTGCTTGCTCAATATACAGATTGAATAACATCGGGGAGAGGCTACAACCCTGTCTCACTCCTTTCCCAACCACTGCTTCCCTTTCATGCCCCTCGACTCTTATGACTGCCATCTGGTTTCTGTACAAATTATAAATAGCCTTTCGCTCCCTGTATTTTACCCCTGCCACCTTTAGAATTTGAAAAAGAGTATTCCAGTCAACATTGTCAAAAGCTTTCTCTAAGTCTACAAATGCTAGAAACGTAGGTTTGCCTTTTCTTAATCTTTCTTCTAAGATAAGTCGTAAGGTCAGTATTGCCTCACGTGTTCCAACATTTTGACGGAATCCAAACTAATCCTCCCCGAGGTCTGCATCTACCAGTTTTTCCATTCGTCTGTAAAGAATTCGCGTTAGTATTTTGCAGCCGTGGCTTATTAAACTGATAGTTCGGTAATTTTCACATCTGTCAGCACCTGCTTTCTTTGGGATTGGAATTATTATATTCTTCTTGAAGTCTGAGGGTATTTCGCCTGTCTCATACATCTTGCTCACCAGATGGAAGAGTGTAGTCAGGACTGGCTCTCCCAAGGCCGTCAGTAGTTCTAATGGAATGTTGTCTACTCCAGGGGCCTTGTTTCGACTCAGGTCTTTCAGTGCTCTGTCAAACTCTTCATGCAGTATCGTATCTCCCATTTCGTCTTCATCTACATCCTCTTCCATTTCCATAATATTGTCCTCAAGTACATCACCCTTGTATAAACCTTCTATATACTCCTTCCACCTTTCTGCCTTCCCTTCTTTGCTTAGAACTGGGCTGCCATCTGAGCTCTTGATATTCATACACTTGGTTCTCTTCTCTCCAAAGGTCTCTTTGATTTTCCTGTAGGCAGTATCTATCTTACCCCTAGTGAGATAAGCTTCTACATCCTTACATTTGTCCTCTAGCCATCCCTGCTTAGCCATTTTGCACTTCCTGTCGATCTCATTTTTGAGACGTTTGTATTCCTTTTTGCCTGCTTCATTTACTGCATTTTTATATTTTCTCCTTTCATCAATTAAATTCAATATTTCTTCTGTTACCCAAGGATTTCTAGCAGCCCTCGTCTTTGTACCTACTTTATCCTCTGCTGCCTTCACTACTACATCCCTCAGAGCTACCCATTCTTCTTCTACTGTATTTCTTTCCCCTATTCCTGTCAATTGTTCCCCTATGCTCTCCCTGAAACTCTGTACAACCTCTGGTTCTTTCAGTTTATCCAGGTCCCATCTCCTTAATTTCCCACATTTTTGCAGTTTCTTCAGTTTTAATCTACAGGTCATAACCAATAGATTGTGGTCAGAGTCCACATCTGCCCCTGGAAATGTCTTACAACTTAAAACCTGGTTCCTAAATCTCTGTCTTACCATTATATAATCTATCTGATACCTTTTAGTATCTCCAGGGTTCTTCCACGTATACAACCTTCTTTCATGATTTTTAAACCAAGTGTTAGCTATGATTAAGTTGTGCTCTGTGCAAAATTCTACTAGGCGGCTTCCTCTTTCATTTCTTAGCCCCAATCCATATTCACCTACTATGTTTCCTTCTCTCCCTTTTCCTACACTCGAATTCCAGTCACCCATTACTATTAAATTTTCGTCTCCCTTCACTATCTGAACAATTTCTTTTATTTCATCGTACTTTTCTTCAATTTCTTCATCATCTGCAGAGCTAGTTGGCATATAAACTTGTACTACTGTAGTAGGTGTGGGCTTCGTATCTATCTTGGCCACAATAATGCGTTCACTATGCTGTTTGTAGTAGCTTACCCGCATTCCTATTTTCCTATTCATTATTAAACCTACTCCTGCATTACCCCTATTTGATTTTGTGTTTATAACCCTGTAGTCACCTGACCAGAAGTCTTGTTCCTCCTGCCACCGAACTTCACTAATTCCCACTATATCTAACTTTAACCTATCCATTTCCCTTTTTAAATTTTCTAACCTACCTGCCCGATTAAGGGATCTGACATTCCACGCTCCGATCCGTAGAACGCCAGTTTTCTTTCTCCTGATAACGACATCCTCCTGAGTAGTCCCCGCCCGGAGATCCGAATGGGGGACTATTTTACCTCCGGAGTATTTTACCCAAGAGGATGCCATCATCATTTAATCATACAGTAAAGCTGCATGTCCTCGGGAAGAATTACGGCTGTAGTTTCCCCTTGCTTTCAGCCGTTCGCAGTACCAGCACAGCAAGGCCGTTTTGGTTAATGTTGCAAGGCCAGATCAGTCAATCATCCACACTGTTGCCCCTGCAACTACTGAAAAGGCTGCTGCCCCTTTTCAGGAACCACACGTTTGTCTGGCCTCTCAATAGATACCCCTCCGTTGTGGTTGCACCTACAGTACGGCCATCTGTATCGCTGAGGCACGCAAGCCTCCCCACCAACGGCAAGGTCCATGGTTCATGGGGAGGCCCTATTTAACAGCTCCAAAACACTGTATTGCAACAGTCGTCTGGGCCTTGGGGTATATTTTTGTTGTAGAGGACCTTCCAAGCACAATGGCCTCTGTTAACTGCCCTCAAATTACCCCATTAGTAGCATACTGTATAAAAAGTGGCATTATGTATTTATTGAGAGCCCAATCTGCACTCAGTCAAATAGGAAACTGAGTATAGCATGACAACTTTCAAACTAAAATGAAACCAGTGCTCTCATTCACACTAACAGAATATGCTCAGTCTTTTGAAGTCCCATAGAATCAACCAAGTAAATGAAAAGATCCCAGCAGGACTGCTGCATTATAGGTCATCCCAGACCCTCTTCCATCTGATGTAGCCAATGATATACGATGAGAAGCAGCCTCAATTGTGGTATTCTTGCAGCACTGCTGCATGGGCCTGTAACTGTGTCTGATAACCTAGTGGTCCCCTGCAAGCATCAGAGAGACAGAGGGTCAACATATGTTCACCATCAACAGAGTTGGCTTTCGCTAGTGCTGCTATTAAAACCAACTCCGCCTCAGATGACACCCACGATCTGAGACACAGCATGACCTCCATCAGGTTGTAGTTCTAAGTGACTGCCAACTCAATGCCATCACATTAGGATTCTCATAAGCACCACTCCAGGACACTAATAGAATGGTCCTCTCTCCCAGCCAAACCAATATCCTGTGCTCTCTCTCTGCTGTCACTACTGCTGGCACTAAGTATTGATGCAGTCCGACCCCTACCAAACAAGCAAGTCTGGTCACACCACACCATAGGTGACATCATGCAATTCTCAGTGGGTTTGTCAAGCAGCACTGACATCTGGATAATGGAACCAATGACCTCCCTTCTTCCAAGATGCAAGAAGCTTGAATTTTGACAAAATTTCATAATCCAATACAAGAAACGCACCATGTGATAGATAGCTATCAATAAACTAGCAAATGGAAGTGCTATGAAAATTTTTCTTTGAATGTCCTGGAGAACTAGAAATTCATGCCCACCAATTGAATGATCAAGAGAAAACACTTAATGAGCAGAAGAACTTCATGCATAGTAACTATTATGAAATTTTCATAGATCTGTTACAGCCTTGCTTTGGGATGAGGTGGAATACTCTACCAAACACCAACTGTGACAACCTTCAGGACACTGGTGGCAGCGAATTGGACACAGCAGAGGAAACTTCAGCTTGACACAGTGTTCAGCCTGGCACAGTAGTAACTTTATGACCACCAAATAAGAGGAAGAGAAGAGAGCTTTGGAATTTTCTATGTTTCTTTTAAAGTTTAATGATATTAAAGCTCTGATTTTTTAAATAAGTTATGCTTAGGAACTTGTTTATGTGTGAATCATTTCAGTCCATACAGTGCACTCTTGAACACTGCTGGCCATAAGATTAATTGCCAAATGGAAGAAGAAGTTATTTCTGGAATATTTTAGAGCTATTTTAAAATTTTGAATAATAACAATGGTCTCATCAATGTAGCATTTTATGGCATAGTTAGGAGCATTTACTATAAATTGCACAAGTACACTCTCTAGAAAGAGAGAAAACTTTTCAGCACTATAGGTGTTGCACCAATCAGGTTTCTTTAAGAAAAATCATAAAGCTGCAGCAAGATAGTGTATGGCTAGTTATGACAGTGAACATTCAGTTCCACAATCAACATATTACTCTGTAATAGTACCAAATGGCATACAAATTTGTATTATAAGTATTTTTTAAGAATCTTTAAGCTTTCTAAACTCAAGTTTTAAACCATTTGTAAATTGCACCAATTGTAATTATAAAATAAGTTTTTGTAACAAACCTGAAGATGAGCAGCTGGCTTGGAACCACTCATATGGAAGTAAAGGAAAGTGATCTGAAGACTGAATTTTGACACTGTTTCAATGAGAAAAATTGTGGTAACTCCATGAAGACAAAAACATCTAGTTCTGATGACTGGCTCTTGATAAATTACCATTGTGCCATACCATTGAAATGGTATGCTTTCATTTTATTACAAGAAATCATACCTAAAACAATGTGTATTTGAGAGATTTTCAATGAGCTGATGTTTTGACAAAGCTTGTATTCATACCACATACTCTATATTAAAAAAGAACATCAAATATGGAGTTTAACTCCTTACAATATGGCATCTCTGTGACATAAAGCCAATGCTGCATCTCATTGGCAGCATTCCTGCTCATAAGACAAAAATTTGACATGCCAGATTCTTTGTTTCATGCTTCATAATGTAGTGCAACATGAAATTCCACACTTTGACATCACCACCTCCTTGCCCACGTACATTTTCTCATCCAACAAGAGGACAGCTAACGATCTAAACTAATTTTTTCTGTGCTGAAGCTGTGAACAGTGACTTCTGGATTGAGAAATTTTATGCTCTTGTGGAAATACTATTCACATTAAAACACGTAGGTAACTGATATAGGTGAACAAAAGCAATTAATTTCACTCTCCTGCAAGAACATACACCATGAGAACAACTCGACATGTAAGGCGACAAACATAGATGAACAGAAACAATGATATCACACACTAGTCTCACTCAATGACTGTATTTAGTTTTCTGATAAACTATGTCATCACACAGCTGCCACCATCCCCCCCCCCCTCCTCCACCCCTTAATAGTTCACCCTGATGGGAACAGACAACTGTTTCTGTGAAACCAGCACAGTGTCCAACCACACTGAAGGCTTCTCAGCCGATGGCACAGTCCTTGCATCACTCATGGCTTCCAGTGCAGGCATCATGTGATAGTTGTAATACTGATTTGCATTAACTTCATCTGGTAACAATTAGACAGATTAAGCCTCTCTAAAGATACTCTAGTGAGTTTACAATTTTGTAGGATCTTCAGTGTGTATTCATTGTGCACAAGATTGGATATGGGCCCGTATCTTGGGTTTGATAAGACACCCCGACAGCATTCATCTGTTACATAAAGCCATTGAAGAGCAGTGACTTCATCACTGATTCGTTTAGTCAGTGCAAGAGCTTTACAGAGATCTTCAGCAAATTCCTGTGGCAGATGCTACAAGATGGGTGCTGAGCATAATAGAGAGGTTTACTATTTTAATTCTAAGTGAGTGGATCCCATGAAGAGTTGGACATTAAATTACTTCCTCCCACAGACATGTCATAAAATGACCATGATGAGAAAATTCAAGAAATTAGAGCTAATATAGAGACTTGTCAATAATTATCAACAATAATTCATCCCATGTGGCATTCATGAGTGGTGCAGGGAATGGGGAACATCTAGTGGTGCCAGAAACACCCTCCACCATGCACCATCAAGTGGCTTGTGGATGTGTAACATTATGTGGGAACAAGTGCATAAATGTTCACAGTTGAAAATATTTTTGTTTCTATGACGAGACGCAGGTGATGGACAGAATCTGAAAACGCAAAGCTTTACATGTTGCAGGAGAATCATGACTCATGTGGAGAACACTCTTTCTGTTGTGTGACAAAGTCAGATGGAAGTTGGCAGGTTTTGCCATTAATGAGTTCCTCAGCAGACGATGCAGTGCTTAGTTTAATGGCCATGTACAGTCCCAGCAGCACCAGAGGTAGAGCTGAAAACTGCAATGTATTGTGGCACAATAAACAAGATTTCACAGTGGAATTCCATGGTTCAACCATCCTGCTATTGGCTGAATATTTTAGTTGCACCTCTTTTTGTGCTAAAGACAACCAGCTCATTTCACATGGTGTATGAAATCACAGAGGTTGTCCAGTTCGTGTAGCAATATCAAGTTAAATTATCTTTCCTGATCAGTAGAAACACTAGTAGAGAGGAACATTTTCTTGGAGTGGCAGGTCATGCTTAAAACCAGTCATTCATTTTGTATGGGTAACTGCGAGGGGAGGTGTACATCCTTCTTTGTGACTGAAAGTATAAATAGCGCCAACACCAAGTCTGCAATGTTTTGTTGACACTTCTGCAAGAGATCCAGCAGTTGTTGCTCCTCCAGCAGTTGTGAATCAGTACTATGGGTCTGTGTTTTCTTGATTTTTCACTGGAGAGAGCCCATGTCTTGTTGTAAAAAATGGATCTGCTCCATTAGCAGGAACTGCTGCCCTCTTACAGCATTAGTTGAAAATATTACTGTGATATCTTTAAAAGTTTGAGACACTACACCCATATTGTCATTTTGTAAAATGCTGTGGATTTAATAAGCCATATGAGTCATCACCACAGTTCTTGGAAATCACACCACTTTTAATGGTACACAGTATTTGATTAAACCTCACTTGCTGCAGTTACCTTCTGTACAATACTGCAGCAGTTCTTTCTACAAGGGTAAGTCAATTATTATCTGCAAAGTAGTTATAAAATTTTATTTTAATCAAATAGGAAACTTACAAGAACACCATTTTCTGACACAGTCTACTTGCATTTCAATGTACTTGGTCCATCATTGTACAAGCTTCCTGATGCCCTCATAAAAGAAAGTTCTCGGTTGAGCTGCAAGCCAGGAATGCACTGCTTCTTTCACCGCTTTGTCCAAGGAAAATCAATGGCCCCTTAAGTAATAGTCAGAAAGGGCGAGATTGGGACTATATGGAGGATGATTCAGCACTTCAAATTTGAGTTTCTGGTGTGTTTCAGCAGTGTGGGCAGCAGTATGTGGACGGGCATTGTTGTGCAACAACATGACACATTTTGACAGAAATCCTCAGTGTTTGCTACAAATTGCAGGCTTTAGCCTGGCAGTAAGATTATCTCTGTAATGTACAATGTTTATTGTTGTGCCCCTTTCCCCATAATGTTCCAGTACTGGACCTTATGCATCCCAAAAAACCATAAACATGAGTTTTCCTGTGGATGGTTGCATCTTGAACATTTTCTTGGGTGGCGAATTTGGATGTTTCCATTCCATACTCAGCCATTTACTCTCCAGCTCATAATGATGAATCCATGTTTTGTCACCAGTAATGATCCTGTCTAAGAAGTTGTCCCCTTTGTTACCATAGTGATCCAGATGTTTTTTTCAAATGTTCAAGCCTGTTTGTTTATGCAAATGTGTTGCACAAACTTTATGAAACCCAAGTCTGTTGTGGATGATTTTGTAGGCAGAACCGTGACTAATTTGCAGATGATGTGCCACTTCACCTATAGTTAATTGTCTGTCTAAGAGAATCATTTCACATGAACACTCAATGGTTTCTTCATTTGTAACAGTAAATGGTCGTCTGGCTCCTTCAACGTGTGTAACACTTGTGTGACCATTTTGGAATTTTTCAATCCATTCATAGACACTCCGTTGTGGTAAAACACTGTTCCTGTGCTGTACCAAAAGTCTTCGATGACTTTCGGGCCCTGATATGCCTTCAGACTACAAAAAACGGATCACTGTGCATTGCTCTTCTTTGGTGCAAACAGACATCAGAGCAGCCATGACTAACAGCACAGCAGCGATAATGAAACTAACCTAGCAGCTTGAAAATTGCAAAGATATAACAACAAATAAACAAAACATGCATCATGAACGTAAAATGACAGTACTACCAAAATAAACAAAAATATAACTAAACTGCGGATAATAATTGACTTACCCTCATATATATTGTCCAAGTTACAATGAGCAGTGACACATCACATGGAAGTTATTTTGGGCCTTTGGTTCACACATTGGTGTATAAATGTAGGTCTTACAAAGTTTAATTTTTATCAACCACCTCACATACTTCCTACGACAGAGACAGTTTAAGAGGTCTGCTAGTGCATATATAATAAGAATGTGCAGTTACTTGTGAGTAAACTTTCTCACAAGATTTTATCTATTTGTTTATTTTCTGACCACATAACAACCAGTGATATGTGATATGTGGTTTATTCATCTCATTACATACAATTTTCAAATCATTTGATTTGATGTACAGGAGACATGTCAACGTTTACAAAAAACTTTTTTCACTTTTTTAAGAGAAATACAAAAGTTTACATTATATTTTACATTTCTAAGTTACATGTACATAAAATAATAAATGTAATACAATCCCTGTGTTCAGATTGTGAAGCTGTCCTCAATGAATTCATCGACAGAATAATAACACTTTTCCACCAGAAGAGTAAAGAGCAATCTTTTCAGTGAATCCATCTCCATTTTAAATATATTACTGCCTTTTATTTTATTGAAAATTCTTAACCCCATATACTCTGGCGTTTGGGCATAAAGTTTTAAATGATGTGTTGGAAGTTTGAAGTTATCTCTGTGCGAGTGCTGTAGTTGTGGTCAAAACGGAAAGTATCTAGTGTATGTTGATTTCTATATAGGAACACCACCATCTCATATATGTAAACTGAGGGGATAGATAGTGTTTTTAAATTTTTTAACAGTGGTTGACAGGATTCCCGTTTTTTTGCAACACACATGTTTCTAATTACTTTCTTTTGTAATACTAGGAGCCTAGTGACATTTGCTGAATTTCCCCAGAAGATTATGTCATAACGAATAACTGACTCAAAGTAGCAGTGATAAACTATGTTTCTGGTATCCATGTTTGTGGTACCTGACAAAATACACATTGCAAATGCTAAGTTGTTCAGTTTATTTGCTAAGTAATCTATGTGTACCTTCCCATTTAAATTTTTGTCAAGTTTTCAGATAGGCACAGATTTATTTCACATATATAAAGATTTAGTTCACATACATACTTATATAAATGCATTGATATACAGATATAGATATATAAAGATATAAATTGATATACAGATATAAATGCATGCATACAAATGCATTGATATACAGAGGGAAGATCAGAAATTAAGAGTTTTTTGTTGAAAAAACAAACATATGGCCCAGGAAAAGTGAGACCCATTTCAGTAGCTACACATTTGTACTGATTTTCTTACAAACATGATCTATGTACTCTTTCCATGACAGGTGTTCATCAACAATAATACTCAAAAATGTTTGTTCATTTTTTTACCCAAGTGCCAATGAAGGTATAAGCTGTGAACCATTTACATTCTGATTATAGCTAAACACGAGTTGCATTGTCATTGTCTTCTCTTTATTTACAAGTAGCTTATTTGCAGTGAGGTAATATGACAGAAAATTGTAATCAATTTCACCACTGTTGGCGTCAGTTTGCGTGTTACAGTCCCAGCTGACAATAGACGTGTCATTAGCATCAGCTTACAACCTTCAAGTAAATCGTCAACACACACAAGAAACCGAAAAGGCCATAATATAATTCTTTAGGGCACACCACACTGAAGTACCCATAGGTCGATTGTTGATATCAACTGTTTATTTCTTTTACAAGTTAGCTTGGCACACTGTTTCCTACCTTTGAAATAGGGGGTAATTAGTTGTAAGGCTACTCCTCTCATCCAATATTCTTATAATTTATGCAATAGAATTGTATGATTTACAAAATCAAAAGTTTTACTTGTTTCCAGGAAAGTGCCTGTTACCTCGTCTCCCTTATCCAGCTTGATATAGAGGCAAGACCTATCCTATACATCCTTCCACCACTATGTAATCCAGTCCGGACATGAACATCACCTATCCCATCAAAGGCAGGGCTACCTGTAAACCAATCATGTGATCTACAAGCTAAGGTGCAACTACTGTGCCGCATTCTATGTGGGCATGACAACCAACAAGCTGCCTGTCCACATGAATGGCCACCAACACACTGTGACCAAGAAACGAGAGGACCACCCTATTGCTGAACATGCTGCCAAACATGACAGCCTTCATTTCAATGACTGCTTCACAGCCTGTGTCATATGGATCCTTCCCACCAACACCAGTTTTTCTGAATTGCACAGGTGGGAACTTTCCCCACAGTACATCCTACAGTCCCATAATCATCCTGGCCTCAATCTTCATTAGTCACTGTCCTTACCATCCAGCCCCTTCCCCATTCCCATTCCAGCACTACAGAGCCATCATTCTACCATGACACCCAGTCTTTTTACTTCTCTCCTTTTTAGCTACTTTCTCCCCTCCCCCCCCCCCCTCCCACCCACACATTCCCAACTCTCCCCTACCCACCGTATAACCTGCAGCACTTCACTGCCCACCACTCCACCATACTGTACCTCCCCTTACCACCCCAGCCTCCTCCTTACCAACACCCAGTCACCACTCCCATCATGCACTGGTGCTGCTACTTGCACTGTGGTTTCAGTTGCCTAAGACTGCAGTTGTGTATGTGAGTTGCATTTTTGTGTGTGTGTGTGTGTGTGTGTGTGTGTGTGTGTGTGTGAGTGAGTGAGTCTGTCATCTATTGTTGATGAAGGCCTTAATGACCACAAGCTTTATTTGTGACAGTCTTTTTGTTGTACCTATCTGTAACTCAACATCTCTGCTATATGGCAAGTAGCAGCTTTCCTTTTCATAATACTGTTACATTCCATTCTGGATTTTCCATTGTTTGATTTTATACAGCTTGTTTCATATTTCATGAATAAAATTCGCTACTGCTGTTACAGTAGACCTACCTTTTCTAACACTATGTTGTAGATTCCTGAATGATGAATTCATCTATGTGGGCATGACAACCAACAAGCTGCCTGTCCACATGAATGGCCACCAACACACTGTGACCAAGAAACGAGAGGACCACCCTATTGCTGAACATGCTGCCAAACATGACAGCCAAGTGGCATTTTACAAGGGTCAGTTGAAAATTTTCTAGCCAGAGACAGTTACCCTAATGCCTCGCACAAACAACACCACCTACTTTTATGGTGAATCTTTGAGGGTATGCAAGTAAAATTTCACAGCTTCAGCTTCATTAGTTTTGCCACTTGGATGATGAAATATGCCTGAAACTGATTTAAAATTAATTTCTCTAGTAATATGCCACACTCTGAAGATAATGTTATTGATCTGTGCTTTTTTTGTGTCAATTTTTATTTGCTTGTTACACACAGACAGAATTTCACTGATTTTCAAGATTTCAGAGAATGTCCATGTTAGATGAGGCTGTTTATTAGATGTGTCAGAGGCTTCACTAATTCTCCTCCGCATTTCTTTAGCAGCTTGGGTGAAATGTCATCCCAACTGCAAGACATTTTAGATTGAAATGATTACTAGGCTGATCCTTTCAGCAATGTCATGGATGAAAAAAGATCAGCAAGTGTTTCTAACATTAAAATTTGGTGCCCTCTCATGTAATTCATTTGTGCCAATTGTACTAAACTTTTGTATGAATGTCTCACATACTTCTTTTGGGCCATTTATTGTTTCATCATATTCTTTTAAAGTTTTACAGTTGTGTTCACGAGATTTCTTTTTTTCTACACCCTTTATACATTATTTTTCAGGCTGTTTTACTAACACAACTGGAGTAAATTGCTTGACAAGCATATCTCTGAGCTTTAACATTAGTCCAAGAATATCTGTATTTTTTCTGAGGAGTTTGTTTTTTGTAAAAAAAAAAAAATTAAAAATGCTGTAATTTAGTGTCTCTAAGGAGTATGTAGGAGTCCTTCATGTTCTCTCTCAGTTCAATGATTTCAGGATGGAAATTGTCAGCTTTATGATTAATAGTTTTGTTTGTTTCTTTTACTAAAGGACAGGTTTCATTTAGCACTTTAGTTTATAGAAATTTTCCCATTTATCATTCACATCAGCAAACTGGTGAACATCATAACTGGACCCGATGTCAGTGTTCAAATTAAAGTATCAAATGTCATCTGACATTTGGTAGACCATTCAAATTTTGCTCCTTTCTGTAACAAATGGTTCTAAGGTCTGGCCATCTGAGCAATGTCCTTTATGAATCAATGATACTAATTACAGAGACCAATGAAACTCTGAAACTGTATAGCTGTCTTTGGTAGTGAAAAATTCTGAACTGCTGAGACCAAGCATTGATTTTTTGTCACTTATTACTTGTTATCTATATGCCCAACATAATTTGTTTCTGTTGTGGCAAAATGTCATTTATTGATGCATAGTAATAGTTGTGCTGTTCTCAGACTTTTGAATTTCTCCTCCAATCTTGTATATGATCTTCCATGTCATCTGAAAACAGTGTTGTGTCATCCAGACAGATCAAACACTTTTGGTTTCAGTCCCCTAAGCACACCATCCAATAATCTCTGAAAGGTGGCATGTGTTTTCTTGAGACCAAGTGGCATTTTACAAGGGTCAGTTGAAAATTTTCTAGCCAGAGACAGTTACTCTAATGCCTCGCACAAACAACACCACCTACTTTTATGGTGAATCTTTGTGGGTATGCAAGTAAAATTTCACAGCTTCAGCTTCATTAGTTTTGCTGCTTGGATGCACTCTATATCATAGCATAAGCAAAATGGCAAATATTGAGAGAACCAAGAACCATTCTGTGATTGCATATCTTCATTTTAAGGGAATGACACCCAAGAAAATTGTGGAGGACATGTGGAATACATATAAGTACAATGCTCCATCTTATGCAACAGTGAATACCTTGGTGTCTTACTTCATATGAGGGAGAACAAGTGTGGAAGATGTGCCAAGGAGTGGAAGGCCTGTCACCATTACCATTGATGAAACAGTGGTTGCAATTCACAATTCGATTTTGCAGGATCGTCAAACAACATTGCAGCACATTGAAACTACATTTGGAATATCACATGGGCCTGCTCATTACATTGTTGTAGATATTTTTGGAATGCAGAAACTTTCATCTCAGTGGATCCCAAAAAACCTGAATGCAGATCAGACATGGGAGAGTGTGCAGTGTTGTGAAGAAATCTTCCACCAATTTGAAGAGGATGAAGACTGCTTTCTTTCAAGGTATGTGACAATGGATGAGATGTGGGTTCACCACTGTCATCCTGAGACAAAACCACAGTCACAACAATGGAAACATCCTTCATACTCTATCCCAAAAGAATTCTAGGTGCACAAATCAGCCAATAAGATGGTGGCATTGGTCTTTTGGGATGCAGAAGGGGTCAATGCATCATACTACTGCACTCTCCTTTGCTGTTTGAGAGAAGAGGTAAAAATAAAAAGGCATGGAAATTTGGCACGTCGAGTTCTTTTGCACTAGGACAACGAACTGGCACACAAAGCCCTTACAACACTGGAAACTCTGGGTGACTGTGGGTTTGAATAGTTACGTCATCCACCATATTCTCCAGATCTGGCTCCATTAGACATTTTTCTTATCCCATATCTAAAAAAAGAGCTCAAAGGACGATGATATGACAACGATGATGCAGTGAGTGATACTGTGAATGCTTTGTTGGAACACAAAACTGAAGACCTTTTATTTGAATGGTTTGCATAAGTTATCTGAGCATGCCTGCAAGTGTATTAGTGTACATTGGTATTATATTTAAAAATAAATTGTTATTAAGAAATTTCTGTCATTCTTTATTTCTTAGGCTAGAAACTTTTCAACTCCTCATTGTACAATATTGGAAATGATCCCTCAGAATAGAAAAAGCTGTTTTCAGTCAATCTTCAAATGCTACTTGTAATTGATGATATACACTTGTCACACTACTTAATACCAAGGGAATTGGGAAGTGGAGCACTTGGCTTTTAATTGGAGATAAATCATGCTGATTCAGATTATGTTCACTAATTTTGCTCCCTTGCATTTATGTTTTTAAAAGCATAAATTCCACAGAAAGTTTTAGTCTTGTGTCTAGACTCAGCAATGTGCTAATGGACACCAAATACCAGGCACCGTAGCTCCACACCATGGGGCATATGATGGCGGTGGAATTTGTGATGTTCCCTATGGGGGAAGCAATTGGGTGCAGAACGATGTTATGTAACAACAAACTTGAATAACTAATCACGAACCATCAATTTGTGCATCTAGCCATCAGATCTGCCCCTTAAAGGAATACAACCACACAAAAATAAAATAACCAGTCTTAAAATGGAATGAATAAACAACAACTTGAACAGACACTGGAACTTAAAACTTAATAATATAAATCTCTGGTAAAAGACCCAACTAAGTAAAGTTAACAATAATAATATAAAAACAAGTTCTCTTAATAACTATTGTAAAACCCACTTATGTGAATCAACATGAAGCAGGGGGATGAATTGATTTTTGCCGTTGGGTTTTCTGTGTACAATATATGTTAAGTAGCTGGTTTAAGTATGCTTTTGGTTCATTTGTTATTTAATGTCTGTTTATAAATGTGACTTTATAAAGAACTGATGGACATCTGTCTGACACCTTTTCATGAAGTTTAGGGATCATTAATGCTTACTTGATAAATTTACAGAATTTATAACCCTTACACCCATTTTGTAGTGATCTTGTGGTAAATCTAAATCATTATCCTGTGGTAATTATCCACTTGTGGGATCATTCGAAGACTCATGGTCATGTGTTATTGTATATCTGCAATGTCTGTGTGCTCAACTTTCTCACCCAGTGCAAAGTGATTGTTTAGTGTACCCCTTATTCTGCAGATCTGTTGCCAGCAGACCCACCTTAAACTAGTCCTGAAAGACTTATTCTTCACAGATATTGCATGTGACCATGGTACTTCTACCAATTCCACAAGAAGCATTTGCTGGCAGTTTCCAACAGCTTTACAGAAGTGTGTTGTAGCTAATGGTGATTACTTTGAAAGATAGTAAAGATTTTTGTTTATAACTCTTGTTTCACTTATTTCATGACAGTCACTGGACATCTCAGGTGCACTTTATACATAAAAATACACCAGTGTGGAATCTCTAGGACAAAAGTAGTTTTACATAATATGTCACTTGCAATGGTACCTATGTGCATTGTTCGTTGAACCCTTGGAATTTCAATGATCAAAGTCTTGTAGAGCAACTGTAAATTGATTTCTAGAAATTATCCAAATGCTGAACACTATGCAGATTTCCAGGTATTGTGGTTTTTCCTGTTATTAGCACCACAATCACAGTGATGAGCAGATCTGGATGCACATCAATCACTTCTATGCAAGGACACACCAGCACTGTCCTCCAACACAGTACCACAGAGGCAAATACAATCACTGTCTGAAGATACAGTCCTTTTTGAACACACTATTTGCAGAACACAGTGGTTGTAGATTATGTAAACAATGCAAACACTGAAGTTTTGAGACAGTCATAGAGATGACTCAACATGAAGAAAACAAAACATACCATCCTAAACACATTCATCAATTCAAAAGGCTTAACACACTGCAAACATCAACTTTAAACGCTACTCTCAGGTTATCCGTCATTCTCAAAATATTGCATAGGTGTTGTGTAAGTAGTAGCACGTCCAGAACATTTCGACATGGGTGCTGCTTATTTACTCTCTCAATTAGAACTCTCACAATAAAGTTATGCACAAATGTTACATGTTTACTTTCAACAGGAGATGATGCATGGGCTAGTTGCACATTGATATTGTCACTCCTATATCTGAGTCCGGACCGAAAATTCTGGATGGTGTGCAAGTATTTAAAGACTAGTGCGTGAACGTATACAGGTCTCATAAATTACATAATCGTGCGGTGCCGATGAGATTGACTCCGACATAGATGCATTCATCTTTGAACTAAGCTAAGATTATCTTTGTCCTGTTCCAACATGTCAGTTCTTTGTAAGCCTTGCTTGTGTTTTGGTGAATAAATGAACTACTACTAAATGGGAGTGTTGTTTGCTGTAATCGACACGAACTTCTCCCTGACTGGTGACCTCGAGTTGCAACGTCTTTCATTTTCGCCGTCGGTTATTTTCACATGTGTTAAATTATCACAGCATTCGAACAATGACTTGAGCCAAGCACCTAATGTCGGATTTTGTGATCGACATGCATCATGTTACAGGTGATGTATGCCCACCAGGACTGCAACACAATGCCTCTCACTCGACGATTACACTGATTTTGCTGGATGTTTTCGAGCCTGCAAAAATACGTGAGGTTAGGAGTCTGTATGACTCTACCCTCATCATACTTCACTGCAAGCAATGAATAGAACTAAACTACAATGCTCGGGTTCAACTTCCCACGTCATCTCACTCTCCGCAAAGTGCAAACTCGAGAGGACTTTTTTAGTGTGCGAAATTGACGAATGTATACTAGGCATTGACTCCTTGCGACACCACAAACTTTCACCACACCAAGTGCAAAACACCGTGTTTCATCATCCGTCCAAGACTCACTTCCCCTGTGCTCCGTCGAGCAAACCCCCCCGTGACACATTGGTTCGGGCTCATCTCTTCCGTACATGCCCATCTCTGTCAACAACGTTACGAGAAACAACGCACAAGTGCCTTGTCGAGCTTGAAAACGTTCCTCGCTTACACAAGGAAAGCTTCAAGCTCTCCCTCCGGCTCCATGAAACTCAGCTCCAGCTCTCCGATGCAGCAAATAAATTACAGACACTACAGCAAGGACAAATCAAGGTCAGTAAGTGCGCCGAATCTGCTTGCAGTCCCATCAATCGAGCCTCCATGTGTTTACTTCCCGCTACCCCTCACAACTGTGCTATCAAGACTGCCACAACATGTACTGACAGCTCCACAGGGCCACACCCTCCTAACATGGCAGCGTTTGACACTCGGCCCGACACAAGTGGGCATGCATGACAAGCGTCACATGTTCCTGAACTGACGGCTCCTACCCTGCCCCTCGTGGACAGCACCTCAAACTATGCAACTTCAGCTCCTGCATGCTGCCGTGTGACCACCACTGACAACACAAACAGTGCATTCGCACCAAGCGCTTTGCCCGCGACCATGCTACCACAGGCCACACCAATGGACTCACTAACGACACACGAGCTCTACCGAGTGCACCCGACCACAGTGCCACTGCTTTGGGCTGGCGTCCATCTTCTCATGTTGACTCCTGCGACACTTTGC
Organism: Schistocerca gregaria; assembly: GCF_023897955.1. Taxonomy (NCBI): domain Eukaryota; kingdom Metazoa; phylum Arthropoda; class Insecta; order Orthoptera; family Acrididae; genus Schistocerca; species Schistocerca gregaria. The sequence goes on from NC_064921.1 coordinate 756,376,228, forward strand.
TGCCTTGGCTCCCGTCAGATACATTGAGTGGCTCCGAACACCACGACCACGCCTCGCCTGCCCCGCCCGTCACACATTGTAAACAAACCATCTCCCGCGTCACCAATGGCATGGTTCACAGGCTTTGCCTCACGCCAGGTCCCCCCATCTCCAGTAAACCATGCCGACTTTGTCCCGAGCACCTCTCCGACCTTAAAAATCAGATTTCTGAACTACTAAGCTCCGGCGTCATTGAACCCTCTGCCAATAGCTGGTCTACGCCCATACATATGACACCTAAGAAAGACAGGTCCTGGAACATGTGTGGAGACTACCATCGACTAAATGTACAAACAATTATGGACACCTACCCCATACCCAACATTGCCGACTTTACCAGTTCCCTCACAGGTGCGACCACGTTCTCTGTCATTGATTGCAAACGGGCCTACCACCAGTTCCCCATGGCACTTGACGACATCGAGAAGACAGTAATCACCACCCCAATTGGGTTATTTCAGTTTTGATTCATGCCCTTCGTCTGAAAAACGCAAGTCCGACCTGGCAACACTTCATCAACGAAATGCTATTCGACCTAAAATTCTGCTTTGCATATCTTGATGACATTCTTGTGTTCAGCTCCTCCCTTGAGGACAACATTCGACATGTGCAGACTGTTATGAACACTCTCGCGGCAGCAGGCATTGAGACCAACCATGACAAATTGCAGCTACATCAACCCGCTGTCACTTTTCTTGGTTTTCAGGTCTCTGGCAACGGCATTTCCCCGCCCCCTGAGAAAGTACAAACAATACTAAACCTACCCAGAACTGCGTCATTCAAAGAGCTCTGGCACTTTCTGGGGACAGTTAATTATTATCACTGACCTATTCTCGGGCTGCGGAGATTCAGGCTTCACTGACGGACGCCTTGGCAGGCATCAACACTTCTGGATCTCGGCCCGTTACATGGAACCCTGCTATGAGTGACTCTTCCACTGCCCTCAAAAATCTTCTCGCCGAGGCCTGCACCATCGTGCATCCTCATCCCAATGCGCAACTTTTCATCACCACAGATGCAAGTGATACTGCCATCGGCAGACAATCGATAGCCAAATTTCGCCTCTGCAGTTCTTTTCGCATAAGCTCACCAATACACAACGGAAATATTCCGCGTTTGACAAGGAGTTGCTCAAGGTCTACGAAGTGATCAAGCATTTTAAGACTGACGTTGAGGGATGCCCTTTCTATATTTTAACAGACCACAAACCCCTGGCTGCGGCCATTACAAACCCACCAGCTGACCCGCCTCCTTGCTGCTTCAGATACATCGACTTCATATCTCAGTTCACCACCGATGTCAAACACATAAAGGGTGGTGACAATATAGTTGCTGATTTCGTTTCATGAGTCAATGCCATCCATTCGCTGTTAGACCTCTCTGAACTGCCTAACCTCCAACCCGCCGACGAGGAAACACAAAACCTGATTTCAGACTCTACCTCTTCACTACACTTCGTCCACACCACCTTCCCTGGCATTTCTGGTGAGATCTGGTGTGACGACAGTACGAGCACATTACGCCCCATCATCCCAACCACGCTCCGTCGAGCTGCCTTCAACGCATTGCATCATTTAGCCCACCCCGGTGTTCATGCGTCCACCTGCCTCGTAGCAGAGCACTTTGTGTGGAGAAATGTCAACAAGGACTGCTAGCAATGGGCAAATGGGCACACTCCTGCCTCGCGTACCAATGCTGCGAGGTACACAAGCACACTTCATCCCCCCCTCCCCCCCCCCCCACCCCTCTCAACACCTTTTCGATCCCTCCTGGGCGTTTCCAGCATATTCATACTGACATTGTCAGCCCTCTCCCCCCCCCCCCCCCCTCTAACGGCTTTTGTTATGTTCTTTCGTCTATCGACCGAACAACTCGCTGGATCAAGGCTGTCCCCCTCCCAATATTAAGGCAGAAACTTTTGCTCGAGCTTTCATCGAGTCATGGGTGTCGCATTTCGGATGTCCAGCTATCATCACGACTGACCAGGGCAGACAATTTGAGTTTTCCCTGTTCAACGAGATTTGTAACATCTGCAACATCTGGTGCATCCATACCACAGCAAATCACCTGCAAAGTAATGGGCTAGTTGAGCGCTGGCACTGCACTTTCAAGGTGGCTCTTTGATGCCACGACTCTCTCTATGGACAGAGGCTCTTCCCCTTGTGCTACTCAGCATTCATGCAATCTATAAGGAAGACCTCAAAGGTACAATAGCTGAGTTTGTATACGGCCAGAACATTGTTCTCCCTGACGAACTTGTGAGCCCTTTCGCTTCTCTCCCTCAGTCTGACTTATCTTTCTTCGTTGAACGTGTCAGACGCCACTTCATCAACCTCCATATCCCTCTGCCTGCCAGCCACTCCCGCTCTAAGGTTCACGTCCCGAAATCTCTGGACAATTGTGAATACGTCATGCTCTGAGATGACACTGTCCATGCTCCCCACAACATCCATATACTGATCTGTTCTGAGTTCTCCGGCGCTCAGCCAACACCTATGACATCCAGATAAAAGATTCAGCTGTTACAGTCTCTCTAAACAGACTTAAGCCTGCTCAGGTCGAGCCTGCTTCTACCACCCTTCAGGCCACGACCACACCACTCACTCTGGTGGCTCATGACGCTCTGACCACTCCTTCCATGTCAGACTTACACACTCAGTAGAGTGACTTCCAGCTCCAATCGTCAAGCTCTTCTCTGACCTCGCCCTCTACTCCGGTCTCAGGCACTCTGCCGAGTGATCACATGCTCCCCACGTCAAGCTCACCTATGATCATGCCCTCACCACTGGGCCCTTTGCCGGTCCCTTCAACCTCTCCCCCATCATCGCCTGCCTCGCACTGTCGAGGTTTCTCACCCCCTCCCCCCCCCCCAATCTTGAATGTGCCCTTGCTCGAGGTGTTTGTACCTGTCCCTCTGGTCATAATCCATGACATATCAATAATACTATGCAATTATACATTGTTCATCATGTGTTTCCCTTCATCCAGTGCTCATGACACTACCTCTGCCATTCCCTGCCACCTGGTGAAATGTGTTCCCCTCTCACCCAATGTCGATCTGGACATGCTTTGTGTGTTCGCCATGCCCACCCGAGACATCATTGTCGTCGCTCCATTCCACCCGAAAATTGCTGGCCTATCTGTCACCGCACGACCAGCACACCCAGTACAATGCCCGGCTTGCTTCAACGACTTCCAGGTCCGGAGGCTGAACCTTCCTTCACGACATCTACCCACGTAGCTCCCGGACAACACTGTCGAGCTGACTGTGGTCCGTCTCCTGTGGGCCACTCCTGCCAACCCCATAGTCACACGCCGCCCCTTCTGCCTCTCAAGAGTAATCCGTACGGCGGGAGGAGTGGGGGGGGGGGGGGGGGGGGGGGGCGCTATGTAGCGCCGAAGGGATCGACGCCAGCATCGATGCATTCATCTTTGAACCAAGCTAACATTATCTTTGTTCTGTTCTGCCATGTCAGTTCTTTGTAAGCCTTGCTTGTGTTTGGGTGAATAAATGAACTACTGCAAAATGGGAGTGTTGTTTGGTGTAACTGATCCAAACTTCTCCCTCAGTCGTTTGAAAAGAGTTAGCTTTTGCCAATCAGAATGGACTATGAGTGTTAACAGTCATTTTTTTATGAAATATAGTCTAAGAAATTAGGAAAGCTTGTGAAAATATGTTATGCATTCACACTGGGAATACCCTATTTTGTGGTAAATCATGCAAAAAGTTTAATTGATGTCTTAGTCAATTAGTGAAATATTTCACTTTGTGCATAAAAATTAACTCAACAGAAGTATAACAGCAAAGGTGAAAGCCTAATAAGCACACAGGAAAAATGTGCAACTGGAAATGCAACCACCACCGAACCATAATATTAATTACCTTGTAAGTTAATTAATGTCACAAAAACTGATAACACATTGAAGAAAATTTGGAATGCCAGTCTATATAATTAGCTGTGCCACTGGATCCATAAATATATATTAGACCATAGAAAAGCTGCCAACTCAAACTGTAGCAGAAAATTCAACTAGTCATATCTGTTGAATAACACATTTTACACTAAAACTAGATGCATCACAGTAATTAGCACATTGACAATAATGCCTTGAACAATGAATTTAAGTGAGGAAAAACATTAGTTAGGTTTTAAAATATGTGAGCAAGTAATATTTAGATAATGTATGTAAATTGAAAAAGAAGTAAAATAAAAGAAGATTAATTATTAGTAGAGGTCTAATAAGAGCAGATGAGAGATTACAGCTTCCTCTTTTTCATACTGCCAAGTAATATAATATATTGTTAGAAAATACACTCTTTCTATGATAGAGTCATTAATATAATGCAGATTACCTAACTAATAAAGAACAAGAATTGTTAGATAAGGGTGTACATTTTAATGTTTACTATGAGCTAAAACCAACAAAAATAAAGAAAATTTTTGCTGAAGTATCTAAGGTGGATAAATTTATGGGTGGATCGTAGAACATGCCGTTACTTATGACTACCATAAATAACAAATGTAGCAGATCACATGCCCACAAACCATTGATTTTGCCATTGGTGGGGAGGCTTGCATACCTCAGCGATACACATAGCCGTACCGTAAGTGCAACCACAATGGAGGAGTACTGGTTGAGAGGCCAGACAAACATGTGATTCCTGAAGAGGGGCAGCAGCCTTTTCAGTAGTTGCAGGGGCAACAGTCTGAATGATTGACTCGTCTGCCCTTGTAACATCAACCAAAACAGCCTTCCTGTGCTGGTACTGCGAATGGCTGAAAGCAAGGGGAAACTACGGCCGTAATGTTTCCTGAGGGCATGTAGCTTTACTGTATGGTTAAATGATGATGGCATCCTCTTGGGCAAAACATTCCAAAGGTAAAATAGTCCCCAATTCAGATCTCTGAGAGAGGACTACTCAAGAGGATGTCGTTATGAGCAGAAAGAAAACTGGTGTTCCACAGATCGGAGCATGGAATGTCAGATCCCTTAATTGGACACATAGGTTAGAAAATTTAAAAAGGAAAATGGATAGATTAAAGTTAAATACAGTGGGACTTAGTGAAGTTTGCTGACAGGAGTATCAAGACTTTTGCTCAGGTGAATACAGGGTTATAAATGCAAAATAAAATAGGGGTAATGGAGGAGTAGCTTTAATAATGAACAAAAAAAATATGAGCATGGGTAAACTATTACAAACAGCATAATGAATGCATTATTTTAACCAAGATAGACATAAATCCCACACCTACCACAGTAATATAAACATAAATGACAACTAGCTCCACAGATGACAAAGAGATTGAAGACATATATGATGAGATAAAAGAATTTATTGAGATAGTGAAGGGAGACGAAAATTTAATAGTGATGGGGGACTGTAATTTGATAGTAGGAAAAGTAAGAGAAGGGAAAGTAGTAGGTGAATATGGACTGGGGCTAAGGAATAGAAAAGGAAGCCGCCTGGTAGAATTTTGCACAGAGCATAATTTAATCATAACTAACACTTGGTTTAACAATTGTGAAAGAAGGTTGTATATGTGGAAGAGGCCTGGAGACACTGGAAGGTTTCAGGTAGATTATATAATGGCAAGACAGAGATTTAGGGATGAGGTTTTAAATTGTAAGACATTTCCAGGAGCAGATGTGGACTCTGACCACAATTTATTGGTTATGAACTGTAGATAAAAACTGAAAAAATTGCAAAAAGTTGGGAACTTACAGAGATGGGACCTGGATAAACTGAAAGAGCGAGAGGTTGTAGGGAGTTTCAGAGAGAGCACTAGGGAACGATTGACAAGAACGGGGGAAAGAAATACAGTAGAAGAAGAGTGGGTAGCTTTGAGAGATGAAATAGTGAAGGCAGCAGAGGAGAAAGTAGGTATAAAGATAAGGGCTAGTAGAAATCCTTGGGTAACAGAAGAGATATTGAATTTAATTGATGAAAGTTGAAAATATAAAAATGCAGTAAATGAAGCAGCAAAAAGGAATACAATTGTCTCAAAATGAGATGGACAGGAAGTGCAAAATGGCTATGCAGGGATGCCTAGAGGATGTAGAGGCATCATTGGGGCAAGATAGATACTGCCCACAGGAAAATAAAAGAGACCTTTGGAGAAAAGAGAACCGCTTGTATGAACATCAAGAACTCAGCGGGAAAAACAGTTCTAAGCAGAGACGGGAAGGCAGAAAGGTGGAAGGAGTACATAGAGGGTCTATATAATGGCAATGTACTTGAGAGCAATATTATGGAGATGGGAGAGGATGTAGATGAAGATGAAATGGGAGATATGATACTGCCTGAAGACCTAAGTCGAAACAAAGCCCCAAGAGTAGACATTAGAGCCCATGGTAGTCTTGGGAGTGCCAGCCATGACAAAACCCTATCATCTGGTTGAGCAAGATGTATGAGACTTCAGACTTCAAGAAGAATATAATAATTCCAATCTCAAAGAAAGCAGGTGTTGACAGGTGTGAAAATTACTTAACTATCAATTTAATAAGTCACGGCTGGAAAATACTAACACAAATTCTTTAGAGATGAATGGAAAAACTGGTAGAAGCCAACCTCGGGGGAATATCAGTTTGGATTCCGCAGAAATGCAGAAACACTTGAGGCAATACTGACCCTACAACTTATCTTAGAAGATAGATTAAGGAAAGGCAAACCTACAATTCTAGCATTTGTAGACTTAGAGAAATCTTTTGACAGTGTAGACTGGAATACTCTCTTTCAAATTCTGAAGGTGGCAGGGGTAAAATACAGAGAGCGAAAGGCTATTTACAATTTCTACAGAAACCAGATGGCAGTTGTAAGGGTCAAGGGGCATGGAAGGGAAGCAGTGGTTGGGAATGGAGTCAAACAGGGTTGTAGCCTATCCCCAATGTTATCTATATATTGAGCAAGCAGTAAAGGAAAGAAAAGAAAAATTTGGAGTAGGAATTAAAATACATGGGGAAGAAATAAAATCTTTGAGGTTTGCTGATGACATTGTAATTCTGTCAGAGACAGCAAAGGACCTGGAAGAGCAGTTGAACAGAATGGACAGTGTGCTGAAAGGAGAATATAAGATGAACATCAACAAAAGCAAAATGAGGATAATGGAACGTAGTTGAATTAAATCAGGTGATGCTGTGGGAATTAGATTAGGAAATGACACACTCAAAATAGTAAATGAGTTTTGCTATTTGGGGAGCAAAATAACTGATGATGGTCGAAGTAGAGAGTATATAAAATATAGACTGGCAATGGCAAGGAAAGAGTTTCTGAAGAAGAGAAATTTGTTAAAATTGAGTATAGATTTAAGTGTCAGGAAGTCTTTTCTGAAATTATTTGTGTGGAGTGTAGCCATATATGGAAGTGAAACATGGATAATAAATAGTTTAGATAAGAAGAGAATCGAAGCTTTCAAAATGTGGTGCTACAAAAGAATGCTGAAGATTAGATGGGTAGATCATGTATCTGATGAAGAGGTACTGAACAGAATTAGAGAGAAGAGGAATTTATGGCACAACTTGACAAGGAGAAGGGATTGGTTGGTAGGACATATTCTGATATTCTGAGGCCTCAAGGGATCACCAGTTTAATAGGAGGGGGGTGGGGGGCAGTTTGGAGGATAAAAATCATAGAGGGAGACCAAGAGATCAATACACTAAGCAGAATCAGAAGAAGTAGGTTGCAGTAGGTACTTGGAGATACAGAAACTTGCACATGATAGAGTGTCATGGAGAGCTGCATCAAACCAGTCTCTGTACTGAAGACAAAAACAACAACAGCAGATATCTCTATGTAAACTTTATTAGCCAACATAAATACAGGCAACTGCCTCAGACCAAGACTTACATCACACTACTTTCTCTCTGAAAAGTTTAAAGATCATTTTCTTCTGGTGGTAGAGGGTATCTGGAGATTGCATCAAGGTCAATACTTCTACAGAGCCTCCCACCAGGAGTGCTGAGCACTGTGGGTTATTACATTGATGTGCATGGTTGGCACAGGTATTGACTCGTCATGTTGTGGCTGGCACGTGAAATGATGTGGCCAGACAGTTTCTGAAGTGATTGTCACAAATTATGTGTGTGCTGTAGACATGGTACAGCACCAGGTGCTGTGGTGGATGTCATGGGTGGTCATATGGTGACCTGGATGCCAAAGCCGTGAGTGATGGTGCTGATGGTAGACCAGCAAGAGATTAGTCATTGAGGAATGACTTTTCTGGTGGCGATGGAAGCTGAAACATGCTGTTGTTGATAATAGTGTCAATCAAGGTGTCATCTTTGGGATGCAATGTATCCAGAGAGTTTTGTAGGTCCCAGGTGGACTTGAGATGGAAGGAGGAGACTGTTTTAGGCTTGCTGCAAAGCAAGAAATGTCTGAGGCCTGCATTGGAGTACCTGATATGAACCAGTATATGGTGGCTTCGGGGCTGCCCAAACCTGTCACCCATCATCACAATGAATTGACATGTGAAGAGCTCTTTATATATGAAAGCCTAGAGATTGTTTGGGGAGCTGGAAGTTGCAATTGCATCTTATGAATATGTTGAAGAGAGTGCTGTTGAGTGCCAGTAGGTCCTGTTGATGGCTGGTAGAACTAGTTGTTCCCCATACACCACCTCTGCTAGAGGTGTTCTTTATATAAGAACAGATGCAGAGGAGGGTTGGGTTGGGTTGTTTGGTGGAAGAGACCAAACTGCGAGGTCATCAGTCTCATTGGATTAGGGAAGGATGGGGAAGGAAGTCGGCCATGCCCTTTCACAAGAACGATCCTAGCATTTGTCTGGAGTGATTTAGAGAAATCACAGAAAACCTAAATCAGGATGGCCGGACGTGGGATTGAACCGTCATCCTCCCGAATGCAAGTACAGTGTGCTAACCACTGTGCCATCTCACTTGGTAAATGCAGAGGAGGATCCAGGGCAGCACTTTGGTCCATGAACTAGTGTGGCACATTAGCACCAGCTTCAGGGACCTGTGACATCTCTTATGAGGCCATTTCTCTGTGAGTGTTAATGCTGTGGTCTGTGCATGGGTAATCCCACAGAGCTGGCAAAGAGCACTGAACAGACCCAGCTTAACTGGTAGACCTTATCAGGGGTGACCAGCTTGGGTGCGCCAAAATGAGCAATCCTGGTTTCCACAAAGGTGCATGCAACCAGTACAGCAGTGATGTCACATAGGAGAGTTGCTTCAAACCAACAAGACGTTCTATCAGTAGTCAAAAGTAGGTAATGGAATCCCTCAGAATTTGTAAGCAGCACAGCTGTGCCCAACTGGACATGAAAGAATCTCATCTTTGGAATTGGGAACAGTCCAAGTTGTAATTGAGTATAGCAGTTTGTTTTTGAATGCTGGCATGCAGGCCAACTCCATCTCCAGTGATGGCAGTTGTGCTTTATGTCAGGGCACACAAACCTGTCTGTCAGTAATCATACCGAGAATTTGATGCTCAGGTGCCTAAGGTTTCTCAGAGCATGGAGAACAGAACAGTGGGCTGTGCCCTGTCTTGAGAAATGTTGCGGGGCAGTGTTGTATTAGTAGAGGGTAGAGGGCAATGTTTGATCTGTACATTTGTAGTCGTATTGTTGAGGAGATCCATGATAATTGAGCCTTTCACTTGTTCAACTGCTGTAAATTCATAATTGTATTGCAAGAATACTGCATAGGCTCCAGACATATAATTGGCAATGATGTTACTGGCATCGTGAATGTGAGACAAGTCAGTAGTATAAGGTGTGATGAGATCTAAGTGTTTGTACCACTGTGAGGTGGCATCTTGGAAGGGTTTTCTAATGGCATTGACCAGAGGCTTGTGGTCAGTGTGTTTAGTACCCTGATATCCTTCAAAGTCTTCTCAAAAATGTTTGACAGCTGGGTACACTATGAAAAGCAGCGGTTGAAGGATGACCATTTAGACTGAAGAAGGGAAAGTTTCTCTGAAAAGACTAATAATGGTTGAAGTACTTTGTTGACAATGTCCTGAAGTGCCACATCCACTATGGAATCATTAACATAAGTGGTGAGTGTGAGGTGAGCTTCTGGGTTGGGAAGCAGAACATCATAGCTTGTGCCAATCTTTTCTTTCATCTACGGAATGCCTCAGACACCTCTGAGTGTCCCTGCCTGACGAGGCAGCTGTAAGGGAAGACCAAAGCTCAGTACCATGTGGGAGATGTCTGTGATGACTGCTGAGAATACTAAGGAAACGACATAAGCTGTGGTTTGTTTGGGAAAAGAAAAGTTTTTAACCATGTCCATTCACTGGTTGGCTTAAGGTCAGATGCATCAGTGTTTGACCAAGATATGGTACTTCCAACTGACACTGCTGTGACTTGGTATCATTGCTGATAACAGCACCCTGCTGTAGCAGGGCTGTAACTTGTACTAGGTAAAGTATGTGCTACTCTGAGTAATGCAAGAAAGCCAAAATATCATCAAGATACATATAACAAAATGGAAATTGGTGGAGACGGCCACCAATGAACCACTGCCATGTTTGCACAGCTTTGTTTACATCATAAGGCATAAAGAGATGTTTGTGAAGTCCCAATGGTGTCATGATGTCAGTCTTTCGTATATTATCTGGGTATATCGGAATCTGTAGATACTTGTGTTTGCACTCGACAACACTAAAGACTTTCTGACCTGCGATCGCTTGTGTATAGTCTTGGAGATTTGGGACAAAGTAGCTGTCTTGGATTCTTCTGTGGTTAAGAACTCTGTAGTCACTAGAAAGTCTTGTTGTATCCACTGTCTTGGAAACAATTTTAACTCATGAAACCCAGAAACTTTCTTACAAAAATCTGTGATTGGTAGTTTTAACTGTTTGTAAGTCCGAGGGACACAGGTGAAGAGGTTTTTGCCTGACAGGAGGACAATCTAAGTTGTCAAAATCCCATGCACTGTACCATCATGTGCTGCACACCAATAAGCCGAAATGCAAGCAGTGGCCAGACCACTGGCACTATTTGTTAACACCGCAGGTATTGGCGTATGGACCTTGAGGTGTGCGTTGTTGTCAGGTGGCGGCAGTGGTGGCTGTGGTGAGTGCTGCACTAAGACTGATGTTGAGGCAGGCAATAAAGATAATGGTGCACCTTGACTGTGGCAGCCAGTTTGAAGTGATTGTTGATGCCCAATATTTCCCAATTGCATGGTAGAATGACTATGAAATTTGGGCTGTGGCTGCGAGGGGTGTGCATAGTGTGGGACAGCATCCTGTTTATTGCAACTGCCCATTTCCAAGTGATCCTGCATACATGTGTGAATGCTGTTGCAAGTTCAGCTTCCAATGCATTGATGCAGTAGTGGAGGTCAGAATTTCCATTGTGAAGTAATTGTGCTTCAGTGAAGCAGTGAATGTATTGTTGCTGTGTGGAGAGAATGCTTTAAATCATAGAGATGCACTGGCAGTTTGTTTCTGTCATAGACTCATGAGCAGAAACGTGTCCAGCAGAATGAGGCTTAGTGTCACAGTCTTAGAGAATTGTTACTGAACCCAAGCCCCAGCAGTGTGGTACATTAATGCCACATGCACCATGTCAAGCAAAAGTTTGTGGTGGTGTACGAAGTCCAACCTGATAACAGGTTTGCACACATCCATGATATTAAATGTCTAGGTGTATTGTAAATTTGGTGCAACATGAATGGTGCATCAGGAGGTGCCACAGTTGGAGATTTCCAAGTCAATCTGTCAAGTGTAGACTAATAGTCAATGACGATTTGAGACTGGGTGCACTGTCGTAGATAGGGCTGGGAAGTAATATGAGATCCCATATCCACAAGGAAGAATTGCATTTGGGAACTTGCATGGTTTTCGACATTTTCAAGTTGTCTGCCAAAGATAGTATGAAACGAGCAGAATGATCATCATGAAGAGGTTGCATCGTTAGGTGTGTCCTTGTCCCATGGCGGGGGCAGGGTGTTCTTGCTGTGGTGTGTTCAAACCGGGCAGTGAGGTGTGACATCACACATATGTTGCATTGAGCTGGCTTGGCTGGTAATGGTTTTCACTGAAGATGATAATACCCATGTGCTGCCTAGTGCATCATCATCCTGGTTGTTTATTAATCAATGGTGAAGGATGACAGAAAACAGTCAGCTAGCATGAGTCATTTGTCGAGAGGTTCAGATACATGCATAATCATAGCTAGTTGTAGTTCCATTGGTAGTATAACCATCGATAGTATTGTATCCGGCATGATGGCATAGTTGACGGTTGCATGGAGAAATTTCCAGAAGCATGACATCTATCGTCATGTAGCTGTTGGTTGTATGTAGCCTCTTGTACTTGTTGTTCAGGGGAACATGAGATACTCTGTAGGAGCTTGAATTTCACTGTGTCATACTTGTTTGTGTGAGGCAGCCATAATATGTTGTCACTGATGACTTCTGCTTGAGTCGCTAGATGGCAGAGAAAACTGACATATCTAGCATCATCATCGAGAACTTCTGTTGTTGTAAAAATACTGTCAATCATCACGAACCACAAGATGGCATTGGCGACATCAAAAGGTGGCAATTTGAGGTGAATACTAAGCTTTGAACATGAAATGTGGGCAGAATTTGCAGCATTGTCTTTTGTGGCAGGCAAGGTGCTGCTGATTGTGCAAAAAGACCAGGTTGTTGCACCAAAATGGTAAACAAGTGGGTGGAAGGCATTCAATTTGTCATACATATGTTGGACTCGTTTGAATGGGAACATTCCCCATGAAGGTATTACCCTCAAAATCTAAAGTCAGGTTGCTAGCGAGAGGGAACATGGGCAGTGATAATTCGTGACACATGAATGGTTGTCGCAGGGTGGTGTGTGAATTTCTAAATTGTACACGCAACGCGGTAGGTGTGAATGATGCAAAAATGTTCCTATGACCACAGTGGGATTATTGTACACTATTAATCAGAGCTGTACTCACAGTATGAGAATGGATTCATAAGTGGTAGGCCTTGTTGATGTACCTAAGGTTCGATGATGTCAGTAGGGACAAGTCTTGAGGCATCAGCGCACTCAGTTTTCAACACTGTTTGTACACACTGAGAACACTTTATATGTTGTACTGTAATTCTTTCATCACTGCAATTCTTTTGTCACTGCAGTACAGAAGCAGCATGCTGATCAGTGTTGTGTGGTGGCCACAATGTGACAAAAATTCTAAAAACTGTATGTTTCACAAGTGACTTGTGTACCCAATGTGCATGGATCATAGTAAGGGCTGGTATTTATGACTGCCATAAATAACAAATGCAGCATATAGCAATACCAGAGAAGGAAAGTTGCTACTCACTCTATAGCGGAGATGGTGAGTCACAGTAGGTACAACAAAAAGATTCACACAATTATAGCTTTCGGTCATTAAGGCCTTTGTCAGCAGTAGACACACATACACACACATGCACACACACACACACACACACACACACACACACACACACACACACACACACAAACGCAACATCCACACACGTCTGCAGTCTGAAAGAACTGAAACCACACTGTGAGCAGCAGCACCAGTGCATGATGGGAGTGGCGACTGGGTGGGGGTAAGGAGGAGGCTGGGGCAGGGAGGGGGAGGGATAGTATGGTGGGAGTGGCGGACAGCGAAGTGTTGCAGTTTAGATGGAGGGCAGGAGAGAAGATGTGGGGGGGGGGGGGGGGGGGGTAAGTAGCAGAAAGGAGAGAAATAAAAAGAAATTAAAAGACTGGACGTGTAGTCCTGGAATGGGAACAGGGAGGGAGCTGGATGTATTGCAGGAAAGTTCTCACCTGCGCAATTCAGAAAATCTGATGTTGGTGGGAAGGATTCATATGGCACAGGCTGTGAAGCAGTCATTGAAATGTTTGGCAGTCTGTTCAGCAGCAGAGCGGTCCACTTGTTTTTTGGTCACAGTTTGTCAGTGGCCATTCATGTGGACAGACAGCGCGTTGGTTGTCATGCCTACATGGAATGCAACACAGTGTTTGCAGCTTTGCTTGTAAATCACATTACTGGTTTCACAGGTAGCCCTGCCTTTGATGGGATAGGTGGTGTTAGTGACTGGACTGGAGTAGGTAGTGGTAGGAGGATGCATGGGAACATTCCCCATGAAGGTATTACCCTCAAAAACAGGTCTTGCATCTAGGTCTATTACAGGCGTAAGTGATTGGGAGCAGGGGTTGTGTAAGGATGGACGAGTATACTGTCTATGTTCGGTGGACAGTGGAATAGCACAGTAGGAGGGGTGGGAAGGATAGTGGGCAGGACATACCTCATTTCAGGACATGATGAGAGGTAACCCTGGAGGAGAATGTAATGACCTTATAATCCTATCTGCTGACAAAGGCTCCACCACCATTGTTTTGAACCGTAAAGATTACATGGCAGAAGGACTCTGTCAGCTGTCAGAGACTTCCACCTACAAACCATGCAATTCCAGTAATCCAGCAGGATCTCCAGTCACTACTCAAAACCTTAGACCCATTCCAGAACATCTCCCCATAGTCCATCTCTCTACTTACCCGTACCAATCCCCGCACTCCCACCTTCTACATGCATCCTAAAGTCCATAAACCCAACCACCCCACTCTGTCTGGTTACTGTGCCCCCACTGAGAGAATCTCTACTCTCATAGACCAACACCTTCAACCTATTACCCAGAACCTATCCTCCTATATAAAAGATACCAACCATTTACTCGACCGACTCTCCACAGTTGTTGTCCCTTTACCACACGGTGCCCTGCTCGTCACTGTTGATGCCACCTGCCTGTACACTAACATTTCTAATGCCCATGGCCTTACTGCTATCAAACACTACCTCTCCAGACGCCCTATGGATTCCAAACCAACAACCTCCTTCCTAGTCTCCATAGCCTCACCCACAATTACTTCTCCTTTGAAGGCATTACCTACAAACAAATCCACGGTACGGCTATGGGTACCTGCATGGCACCATCCTATGCTAACCTATTCATGGGCCATCTAAAGAAATTGTTCCTAAAAAACCAGAATCCTAAACCCCTCACCTTGTTAACATTCACTGATGATGTCTTTGTTATCTCCTTTGAAGGTGAAGACATCTTATTCACATTCCTCCAGAACCTCAACAACTTCTCCCCCATTTCCTTCACCTGGTCCTACTCAACGAAACAAGCCAACTTCCTAGATGTTGACCTTCTAACAACCCTACCACAACAAAGGTCAAAATTTAATAATGATTGTGGTGTTGCTCATGCTGCTAAATACTGCATTTTCCGGCAACAACAAAGTTATTATGTGGCAGGTGTCATTAGAGCACAGTTAATAAAGTCATTTCATGTAATAATGAATAAACTAGGCACTCATCTTTTTGTGTTTCCCACGCCGCTCTCGTTGTAAAATCATGGCTCAATCATCGAAAATCTAGGTGGTGATGATTCCAAACTCGGATGCAAAGAGGCCTAGGTTTTATTCTGTTATATTCAAAAGTGTTATAGATGTGTGTTTCACACGCCCAAAAATCAAGAGTTACAAGTATGACAAAGATCATAGTGACAAAAGAAAGAATACACATAAGAATAATATCATTGCAACATAAACATATTGATGTATCAAAATACCTCTACATTAATGAAATCAAATCTGAATGTTGTCTCAGAAATATGTTAACTACTTTACAGAAACACAGTAGAATATTGCTGGTATTGAGAGGTTCAGGTGAGCTGCCGTAATGGTTACGTAATTCAAGTACCATTACAACCTTCACCTCAGAGATGGCTACATCAGTACCTCTGTCCATATCAAACCTACTAACAACGAGCAATACCTCCACTTCAACAGCTGCCACCCATTCCATACCAAGAAGTCCCTTCTGTACAACCTAGCCACTCATGGTCATCCCATCGGCAGTGACAAGCAGTCTCTCTCAAAATATACCGAGGTTCTCACTGAAACCTTCACTGACCATAATTATCATCCCATCCTTGTAAAAAAACAAATCTCTCGTGCCTTATCTTTCCAGTCTCCCATCACCTCCCAAAGTACCACAGTCTGACCACAGAGGAGTATTCACCTCGTAACTCAGTACCATCTGGGACTGAAGCAACTGAATTACATTCTCTGCCAGGGTTTCGATTAATTCTCATGAGAAGTGTCCTGCCCACTATCCTTCCCACCCCTCCTACTGTGGTTTTCGCCGTCCACTGAACCTACACAATATACTCATCCATCCTTACACAATCCCTTAACTCATGGCTCATACTCCTGTAATAGACCTAGATGCAAGACCTGTCCCATACATCCTCTTACCACTACCTACTCCCGTCCGGTCACTAACACCACCTATCCCATCAAAGGCAGAGCTACATGTGAAACCAGTCATGATTTACAAGCTAAGCTGCAGCCACTCTGCTGCATTCTATGTAGGCATGACAACCAACAAGCTGTCTGTCCACATGAATGGCCACTGACAAACTGTGGCCGAAAAACAAGTGGACCACCCTGTTCTGAACATGCTGCCAGACATGAGATCCCTCATCTCAATGACTTCTTCACAGCCTGTGCCATATGGATCCTTCCCACCAACACCAGCTTTTCTGAATTGCGCAGGTGGGAACTTTCTCTGCAATACATCCTACGTTCCCATAACCCTCCTGGCCTCAACCTTCGTTAGTCACTATCCTCACTCATCCAGCCCCCTCCCTGTTCCCATTCCAGCACTACACAGCTGTCATTTCACCGTCACACCCAGTCTTTTAATTTCTTTTTATCTCTCTCCTTTCTGCTACTTACCCCCCCCCCCCCCCCCCCCTGCACCTTCTCTCCTGCCCTCAGTCTAAATTGCAACACTTCACTGTCCGCCATTCCCACCATACTATCTCCCCCCTCCCAGCCCCAGCCCAGCCTTCTCCCCAGTCACCACTCCCATCATGCACAGGTGCTGCTAATCACAGTGTGGTTTCAGCTCTCTGAGACTGCAGACATGTGTGCATGTTGCGTTTGCGTGTGTGTGTGTGTGTGTGTGCGTGTGTGTGTGTGTGTGTGTATGTGTGTGTATGCGTGTCTACTGCTGACAGAGGCCTTAATGGCCAAAAGCTATAATTGTGTGAATCTTTTTGTTGTGCCTATCACGACTCAGCATCTCCGCTATATGGTGAGTAGCAACTTTCCTTCTCTGGTATTGTTACATTCCACTCTGGATTTTCCATTGTTTGATAAATGCAGCATATATATCTACAGAAACTTTAGTAGCCAACATAAATAGATGCAACTGTCTCACAAGGAGAGATGCCAACTCGTCATAACTGAATTCATCCAAATTTATGGTACATGTAGGGTGTGATGAGAAAAGAAAGTGTCCCAAGTCGAAACTCCAGATAACCAAGTTTTTAGGAAATAAAAGGAATTTTGATACAGATCTATCACCATGTGCACATTATCAGTTATCCCTGTGACCATGTGTTTAGGAAGCGGTGTTTGGCTCAGCGGATGTCATCAGACGCCTGCTATGACCAAATACAATAAACAATTGCAAACATAATGCAAAACAAAAAGTGGTAAGTGATCGGATTTACATTTAAAGGGTTACAGGTTCTACTCCACCTGGTGGCAAACAGTTTTGTGCTCCTTGGCAATACGTACTCTGCTTACATTACAATTAACCACAACATCATGTAGATTATTTTATTAATTTATATAAGCACAAAAAGTATAGGCATAGGATGAATTGCGGGACTGCAAATGTTTAAAAAGGACTGTAGTTATCAAACACATGGGAAAGTCGTGTACGTAAATTGATACTTCAGTTCTTTTGCAATTGATCAATTACATATACTGGGGTGATACTCATCAAAGAAACAGGGGAAGCACTAATTTTGACCGCATCTTGCACACGTTATAAGTACCGCCTTTTTGCAGTGACATAGTTTTTTTAATGTCTCCATGGAAAAACAAACTTGATGGACATCCTGAAAACAGCTTCTTTCATTGCACAGTCCAGCAGTGAGCCACGCATAATGCTGCATGTCGCTGAATAACTGCGAGGATAGCTGGTGATGTATAATGGAATGTTGTTTGATGCAAGCTTCTCGGGCAGTGATTTCTTCTTCTTTCTCGATGAGGTAAGTGCAATTTTGACATTTTTTAATTAGGTTTTTTACCTGATGATAAAAATATGCATCGCAGGTTTGCATTAGTTGCTTACATTTGGGGAGAATTACTTTTATACTGCATGTTGGCAATCCATCTTCATTTTGGAACATTTTGTCATATATTTACCAAAGAGAACAAAAATATTTGTGGCTGGGCAGAGTCAAACCCATGACCCTTTCAATATGAATCCGTTCTCTTACCCCCTGAGCCAAACACTGCTTTCTAAACACAGTCCCACAGGCACAATTGATAAGGTGCATATGGTGATAGATCTGTATCAAAATTTCTTTTATTTCTTAAATGTTTGGCCATCTGAAGTTCCCACTTGTAGCACTTTCATGTCTCCCCACACCCTACAGGTACCATGAATATGAACCAATTCGGTGATGACAGGTAGGCGTCCTCTCCTTGTCAGACTAAGACTCAGATCACACTTCCCTCTCTCCTTCTTCCCCCCCCCCCCCCCCCCCCTCTCTCTCTCTCTCCAAAAAGATGCTTAGCTACACAACATAAACCTAATACTTCATCCAGCATAGATGTTCAAACACTAAATAACTTTAAAACTTGAAATGGAGAAGGCTACCATCACTAAGCCAGACAAGTGTAGCGCTGCTGCACTGTTTATGATGGTGATCACATTCAGAAAACAGAACTCTTTTTTTACTCAAATGGCATTGTTGAAGTTAAAAAGCCTCCTACCAAATTTTTCCATAACACTCAGAAAAGAAAAACTGAAATACCACTGTCCTTTACACAGACAGCGAAAGTAAATCTGTCAGGATAATGAATCCTAGCATTCCACAGTTAAGATCCCAACCTGAAATACATAAAAAAGAAAAATCAATTAGACCAATAGTTAATAATATTACTTCTCCAAATTATGAGATTATGGTGTCATATTCATTGCTGATTGAGATGTCACACACAGACAATGATTGCTGGCAGTAAGACCACCTGTGCCTGTACCTCACGCAAACAGTACACTATGCAAAGTGTCCATTTGATTAAGTGTACCTATCAAGTATTAATAAAATACTATCATTTACATCAGATGTGTTGTTTATGTGGATTTTTCAAGAGATCATTTAAGTCCACAGTGGTGGACAATCAAACTCACGGGACAACCATGGGAAATTGGGGGTTTTAAGGAGGGGACAAGCTAAATATCCATGTGGAGTTGCTAGTCTCCCATTGGGTGCCTCCCCAGGTGGTGGATTGTGGAATGTTCACCAGATATGGTGGACACACGGGGAAATAAAATACGTGGGGCGGACCAAAACTAGCAAAACAAGAACTGCTTCCTTGCAGTTGGGAGTTGGGTCTCCAAAGACTAATGGAAGAAAACCCTGATTAAAAATCACCCACCCCCCAGTAGGTGTTGGATGCAGGGTTGACAGCCCAATCTGTAAAAAACAATTGTTGTGAAACTTATACAAAGTAATGTCGGACGGATGAAGGAAGACGGACCTGGCATGGAAAAGGACAAAGAGGATGGAATACAAGTAAATTAAGGAGGGAAATAAGAAAGAAGAGAAGTATAAAGTGTAGATCAGATCTATATATTGATACCTGGAATTTGAGATCCCTATATCAACCAAGAGCACTGAAAGTAATGCTGGATCACATAATGAATTTGAAGCAAAGTGTAATAGCACTACAAGAAATTAGATGGACAGGGAGTGGAGTTTTAGAAAAGAAAGAGAGTAATATATTCTATAGTGGTAGTGAAATAAATCATGAGCTGGGGGACAGGATTTGTTGTACACCATCAATTAAAGCATTTAGTACAAGGATTCACACCCATTAGTCCTAGATTATCAACACTCAGGATAAAGAGGAAATTCTTTAACTATTCCATAATTAATTCCCATGTACCAGAAGAATCTGAAGAAGAAGAGAAAGAAGTATTCTATGAATCTTTGGAAAGAGTATTCGACGAGTGCCCAGGGCATGATACTAAAATAATAGCCGG
Source organism: Schistocerca gregaria (assembly GCF_023897955.1). Classification (NCBI taxonomy): domain Eukaryota; kingdom Metazoa; phylum Arthropoda; class Insecta; order Orthoptera; family Acrididae; genus Schistocerca; species Schistocerca gregaria. Next base: position 756,396,345 of record NC_064921.1, read on the forward strand.
AGACCTAAACGCTCAGGTGGGGAAAGAACAGATTTATAGACTGATAATTGGCCCCCACAACAAATATTCAACAAGTAATGATAATGGAACAAGGCTTATACTGTTTGCAGTATCTAGAAAGGTAACAGGATTAACACTGTCCCCACATAAAGAAATACCTAAGGGAACATGGAACTCACCGGATGGAAACATTGTAAACCAGATTGACCACATGTTGATAGATTTGAGACACAAATCGGACCTATTGGATGTGAGGAGTCTCAGAGGCCCAAATATAGATACAGATCATTTTCTGGTATGGGCACAGGTGAGGGCGAAATGCAATAACAATGGGCAATTATACGTCTGAGAGAGATGAACATTTCAAGTACCTGGGCTTGACAGTTACAAATCTAAATGATACCTCCTATGAAATATAATATAACAACTTTAGAATCAGTGGAAGTTAGAGAATAGTATCAGGAGAAGATAACATGGATTCTGGAAAATGTTGTAGAATATAACAATATCAAAGATCAGTGGGAAGTGATAAAAAAAGATGGTGGAGACATTGGCAAGAGAGATACTTGGAATTGGGACAAGACAAGTAAGACCATCATGGTTTGATACTGAATGTGAAATAGTAACTGAAGAAAAGAACAAAGCATATAGAAGGACACTACGGTCACACTGTATGAGGAGGATAGTAGAAGAATACAAAGAAAAACGGAGGATTGAAAAGAGGACTCACCAAAGAAAAAAGAGAGAATAGATGAAAACAAGTGTCAAAGAAATTGAGCTCACGAGAAGCAAAAATTAAATAAGAAAATTCTATAACAGAAATGGATGGGGAAGAGGACCAAGACAACAACACTACCTCACCAAATATAGAAGAAGTAAAAACTGCCATGAAGAAATTTAAAACCAACAAGGCAGCAGGGACAGGTGGTATTCCAGCAGAACTGTTGAAGCAAGGAGGCACTGAGCTGGAATGAAGCCTTCTGAAAATGGTCACCAGAATATGGGGAGAGGAGAAAATGCCCCAACAATGGAAAGTGGGTATCATATGTCCCATATATAAGAAAGGAGATAAGATGGAGTGTCGCAATTACAAAGGGATCATGCAACTTAATTTGGAATATAAAATATTCTCTAATATACTATTCAACAGAATACTCCCAAACACACAGAGGGAGACGGGGCCGTACCCAGTGCGGATTCCTTCCCAGGAGGTCAACTATAGATCAAATATTCACTTTAAGACAAATCCTGGATAAAAACAAACGTATATGTGGTTGGTACGCATCACTTCTTTATGGACTTCAAAGCAGCTTATGACAGCATAAATAGAATGCAGTTATATCAAGCTCTAGACGAACTGGGAATCTCCAGAAAGTTGGTAAGGCTAGTGAGACTGACAATGAGCAAAACACAAGGTAGTGTAAGAATAGGAGAAATGATGTCCAATACTTTGAGTATTAAAAATGTAGTGTGACAAGGGGATGCACAGGCATGTCTTCTCTTAAATGCCACCCTGTAGAAGGTGACGAGAAACGCAAACTTTCTGAATAGGAGAACAATCTTCTATAAATCAGTGCAGATACTGTCCTATGCGGATGACATAGATATAACAGCAAGAACCCAAAAATCAATGGAAGAGACATTTACAGCTCTTGAACAGGATAGTAGGAACATAGGGTTAATTATTAATGAACAAAAAACAAAATATATAGCAGCTGGAAAAGCACATAGATAAAATATGCCAAATGCATCAACAATGGGAAATTATACGTCTGAGAGAGATGAACATTTCAAGTACCTGGGCTTGACAGTTACGCATCTAAATGATACCTCCTATGAAATCAAGCAGAGATTAATACTAGCCAATAGAGCTTATTTTGCCCTAACAAGACTTCTATCCGCAAGGCTCCTGGCTCCTACCACTAAATTAACTATCTATAAATCACTTATATGACCAGTGCTTACATATGCCTCTGAAGCCTGGACATTAACAACTAAAGATATTGAAACACTAGATGCATTTGAAAGAAAGCTACCTAGATGAATTATCAGTCCAATCTGTGAAAGAGGAAGATGGAGGAGGAGATACAACCATGAGTTGTATATCATATACAATGACCAACCCATCAGAAGGATAGTGAAATCATCCAGACTGAGATGGGTGGGACATGTGGCTCATATGTATGATACAGAAGTACCAAAAAGAATGTTATAAGAAAAGCCAGGAGGGCACAGAGGACGTGGTCAACCAAGAGCCAGATGGGAAGATGGAGTAATCGAAGATCTTAGGAAGATGGGCTATAGAAACTGGAGAGTATTGGCAAATGGCCGTGAGAAATGGAAGGAAATTGTAAAAGAGGCCAAGGCTCATCATGAGCTGTACAACCAAGAAAGAAGAAGAAGAAGAAGACAGGCTAAACGTAACAGTAAAAAAAACACACCACGATCCCAAAAAACAGAAAATGATGAACAAAAAAAAATTGAATTAAAAAAAAAAATTTAATCTACGGGAATCGGACAGTTCCCTTGACCTATATAGGTCAACCTCAGCTGACGATACCAAAACACCAATACCTACACATTAAACTACAAAAATTGGAATTGGTCATTTACCTTGACCTATATAGGTCAGCCATAACTATTGATACAAAAAAAACAACACCTACAACTATGAAAAACAAACCCAAAACCACAACACTTCAAAAATTCAAAAGTCAAACATCCCTATGTAAATTAAAACTCATTCGGTTCACAATAAATACATGAAGCAGATGGGTCGAATCAGACACTTCCATTTACCCAGGACAGCTTCGATACTAAACACTTCAGTAAAGCAAGGAGACTTACTTCTGGAATCAGGTTCGTTTTCTGCAAATATCGCCTCTCCATCAAATATTGCTACTGCCAGAAACCCACGAAATGTGACTTCTTTCTCAAAGATGATCAACATCAAGTTCCCTGCATTCTGACCCTCCAAATCAAAGCTTTGGTTCACACAAGTAGAAGTTCTTTTCTGACTATACGATGCATATAGTGACTCTGAAAGATTTTCATTGACTGTGTCACATTAGGACTCATGACTGATCAAACAAACTGAAGAAACTCTACAATCATGTTGTTACACCGTATCAGTAAAGCCATGTTGTAACTTTATATTTTTCTGCCAGACATACGTTTACATAAGTATTATCAGCCAAATACTCTGGGGATGCATCTCCATCAAAACTGCTGTAAATGTTACATGCTTTGTCTGACCCTGAACTGTTACCAGAAAATCCACTATGAATTTTTTGGTTACATAAGTTACCAACAAACATTAGAGGAAATTTAGCTGTTCATACAGATGTACTGTTGCACAACTTGGCTACAATTCAAATGTCATAATCAATGCTCTCAGTGATTCAACCTATTGTGCAGAAATTCAGCAGGGACCAGATAATGCCCCATAATTTACATGACCATGACAAACTGAGGACACTGTAGCACTCAGGTGGTGCTTGTACCACAATTTGGGAGCACAGTCCAGTAGTGCACAAGGCCTTGAAATTGTCCTATCTTCACAGATGGTTCATGACATCATTGCACACATGTTACAGTGTTGACAATAAACTGCTTGTAGCAGGTTTTCATGCAGAATGACAACTCTGGAGAAGAAATCCTCATAGACTTAGGAATGGAAATCAGTGTTTATCCTCAGCGACTTAACAAGCAAAATTTGAAGGCTACACATCACATGTTGACAGCTGCCAATGGTACCATAATTCCCAAATATGGAGAGAAAAGGCTAACGTTATATCTGGACAGTAGTTTTCATCTGACAAGGTCATTTATGGTAGCTGAGGTGAGTGGCCCTTTGCTTGGTGCCAACTTCCTTAAACATTTTCAGCTCATGCTGGAATTTCAGTCAACATCTGGAGCACATTCTCGCAGAGACAATTTTACCTGTCACCCTTTCTGCATCGGGTCATGTGACATGCATTGTGCATGTACTTGCAAATATGTCTGGCTCTGACATGACAACCATGTCAGTTCTAACATATTTGATTCAGCAGGACAGAATACAAATGGTCAAATGACTCTGAGCACTATGGGACTTAACTTCTGAGGTCATCAGTCCCCTAGAACTTAGAACTACTTAAACCTAACTATCCTAAGGACATCACACACATCCATGCCCAAGGCAGGATTTGAACTTGCAACAGTAGCAGCACGCAGTTCCAGATTCAAGTGCCTAGAACCGCTCGGCCACTCCGGCCGGCAACAGAATACATATGTGTATGTCATATGCATGAGACTGTCATCTGCAACAAGATTCCTCATCCTCTTGCATATATCCCAAATGAACTTTATGCATGAGATGCTCTGAGCTTATATTAATGCTATTGAACAAAGGTATCTAACTGAAAGAGAAGATATGCACTGTTTGCCTGCATGACTGATTTAAGGAGTGTGTGTGTGTGTGTGTTTGACGTTTATGGGCACTAAACAGCGCGGTCATCAGTGCCCAAGCACATAAAAACAGGAACACATGCAGTGAAGGGACTAAGACGAACAGTGATCAAGGAGAATGGCTAAAAGACGCAGACCTGATGCAGTTCCAAATCCCCGCATACAGAGGCAAAACAAGAGGAGGAGGAACACACTAAAAAAGGAAAGGAAACACAAGGAAAAGAGAACAGAAACCGAAAGGAAACAAGGAGGTAATCGTGACTGGTGGACCTCTTACCTAAAACCTGGGCGATTCAGTCACCCAGCAGCACATTAAGACCCTCTCCCTAAAATCCGAGGCAACAAATTGGACAGGACACAAAACCATAAGACCTTAACCACAGTCATTGTGTCGTCTTACAAAATAGTGGGCAAATCCAGTGGCAAAGAAACCACCGCCCTCTGGTCAGAGAATAAAAGACAGTCAAGTAAAATGTGGCAGACAGTAATCTGGACTGCACAAGCACTGCAGATTGGGGGGTCCTCCCGCCGGCGTAAAAAACCGTGCCTTAAGGGACTGTGACCGATGCGGAGGCGAGTGAGGAGAACCTCATTCCACCTGCATGACTGGAAGGACGTACGCCATGGCTGCGTAGTGGCCTTGACCAGACGCAGCTTATTGTCACCAACTGCCAGCCCCTCCTCTTCCCATTGATGCATAACACAAAAACGCAAAAGGGAGGTAACAGCATGGAGGGGGACGGCACATTCAACAATGTGAGGGAGGGAACATGCATCTTTGGCAACCACATCTGCCAGTTCGTTTCCCCTAATACTCATGTGCCCCAGCACCCAGCAGAAAGAAACCTCCTTCCCCTGCCGTTGCAGGTGGAGTAGGGCATCATGGATGTTCTGGACGACCGTATCCGCTGGGTACAAGTGTTGCATGGTCTGAAGGGCACTCAGGGAGTCAGAACATATGAGGAACTTAAGACTGGGAACACATCTCATCTGCTCCAACGCCCGCAAGATCGCATACAATTTGGCATCAAAGATGGTAAACGCCGCAGGAAGCCGTAATTTGACAACTCGATCAGGGAAAACAACAGCACAACCAACAGAGTCCCCATGTTTAGAGCCATCCGTAAATACATGTACATGGTCCGGATGCTGGTGTAAAATATTGTAAAATAAGGAGGTAAAAACAAACACTGGAGTGCAGCTCCTCCGGTACTCTGACAAGTCTAGAAGGATTCTGGGCCTCTGGAGCAACCAGGGAGGCAGGCGAGTAAAACTTTGTTATTAGGGGGCCACACGCTCCACACCAAGGGACTCAAGTAAATGCTTGGCACGAATCCCAAATGGTCTCGTTGCCCTGGGACGACGGGCAAAGAGACGTTCCACAGGCAGTCGGGCAACAGTAGGGTACGCATGGGAGGTAGGAGAGGCAAGGAAATGACACACCCGTCGCACCATGAGGAGTTTCCGCCTGATGGCAAGCGGCAGTTCCCCTGCCTCAGCACACAGGCTGGGGATGGGACTGGTACGAAAGGCACCAGTGGCCAGCCTGATACCCTCATGGTGTACTGCGACAAGAATCTTCAGATACGAAGGCCTTGCTGACCCATACACGGTGGAAGCATAGTCAAGATGCGATCGGACAAAAGCCCTGTAAAACTGCAGCAGACGCGCCTTATCTGCTCCCCAGGACCGATGGCTCAGACACTTCAAAATATTCAGTGCCTTCAGGGCTCACACCTTGAGGTCTTTAAGGTGAGGCAACCACAACAACTTGGAATCAAAAGTGAGGCCCGGAAGCTCACAGTGTCTCTAAAAGGAAGAACGGTGTCCCTCAGAAGCAATTCAGGGGAGGTAAAAGGATGCCGAGAATGATTAAAATGAACACACACACATTTGTCTGCAGAAAAGGTAAAGTCTGTCTTTGCAGTCCATGCCCCTAAGCACTTTATCATAAGCTGCAACTGCCGACTAGCAGTGACAAGACTGGAGGAAGAACAGAAATCAGCAAAATTGTCCACAAACAAGGAGCATTGGGCAGGACTCCGGATGGTGGACGTGATACTGTTAATAGCGACGGCAAAGAGGGTGACACTTAAAACACTGCCCTGAGGAGCACCATTCTCCTGCACATACAAATCAGATAGGACATTACCAACCTGATACCAAAAGAGGCGGTGAGAAAGAAAGGACCGAATGAAGATGGGGAGACGGCCATGAAAGCCCCACTCATAGAGTTGATTGAGGATAAGGCGGCGCCAAGTAGTGTCATACACCTTATTAATGTCAAAGAATACACCTAGACAATGCTGGTTATGTAGGAAGGCCTGCTGGATGGCCGCCTCAAGCAGGGTCAAGTTGTCTATAGTGGACACCTCCGAAAGCCACACTGAGAGGGGCTAAGGAGCTGCCTGGTCTTGAGCAGCCAAACCATGTAACGGTTGACCATGCATTCCAACATCTTCCCGATACAGCTCGTCAAAGCAATACTTCGATAACTACTGGGATGCGTTCGGTCCTTCCCTGGTTGGAGGAGGGGAATCAAAATCGCTTCCCGCCATGGGTCAGAGTACGTGCCGGATAACCATATCATATTAAAACAGTTCAGAAGAACTTCCTTGGATGGCAGCAACAAGTGCCGCAGCATGCTGTACCAGATTTGATCATGACCAGGTGCAGTATCATGAGCCACAGACAGCGCATAATCCAGTTCCCACATTGTAAAGGGGCAGTTGTAGGGTTCAGAATTTATAGACCGGAAGTCCAAGTGACCCCTCTCGATGGCAGTGCAGTAGCGGCAGAAATCTGGATCACAGTTAATAGTGGCAGTAGAGTCTGCAAAATGCATGGCCAGTGTCTGGGCAATGTATCTCGGCGCCATGAGGAGACATCCCTGATACAGCAATGCCGTGACAGGCAGTTGGCTGAGTTTCCCGGAAGTCCTCCTGATGGCCTCCCATACTTTCGTAGAACTAGTGGAGCGAGAGATGGAGTTCAAGAACGATTTCCATGACTGTCGTTTGCTCTCTTTAATCACTCGCCGCGCCTTGGCCCTTGCCACCCGAAAGGCCGTAAGATTGTCAGCTGAGGGACGGCACTTGAAGTGATTTAAGGAGAGCAGTTAAGAGTTCCAGTGAGCTAACCATGGCTCATTCTTCCTCAGCACCAACAGCAGTTAAGAAGTCAGGTGCATACAATCAACAACACAGATCACATAATCCAAAGACACACAAAAAGAGTAACAGATTTATCACCGACAGGACAGTAAGCCAGACACCATTTCCTATGAATGACTCAAACCAACATTATAGTGATGACTCAGCAGAAGACACCACAGTGCCAAGTGCAGGAAAGCCACCACCACCAACGCCTGACACCATCACTACTCACACTGGTAGGACCATCTAGTGTAAATTTTCACATGTACAGGGAGCTTACAGTTCATGCAACAAGCAGGCTCACCGATATCACACATAAATTGGCAGACTGTGACACACCTGCTGCAGTCATTGGTCAACAGCCAACAATGTGCTCACTTCACATTAAGATGTATGCATAAGTGACAGTGGGCACCTCCAGTAAGAGACTTACTTCAATGTCATCTTTCACAATGCATGATGCAGAAATACCACCAACACATGGAGAAAAATCCCAGCTGTGTTCTGCTCATACAGCTGGCCACAATGTAGCGGGTCAATATCCACAAAAGAAATCCATTCCTTCAGAACATCATGTAGCTTCAACTCTTCAAAAAGGGAGAAGCTGATGCGGTGTCATATCAAATGGTAATCATGATGTCACACACAGGAAGTGGGAAAGATGATCACTGGCAATAAGAGTGCCTTTGCTTATACCTCATGTAAACAGTACATCATTCAAAGTGTACATTGGATTAACTGTATTCACAAAATATTAATAAATGTCCTTTATATCAAGCATGTTGTTTATGTGGATTATCAACAGACTGTTTAATCCCATAAGCTCAACAACCACTTAACACAAAATTAAAAGAAGCCTATACTTTTCAGCATTCTTTCACTACAAGGAATAGTTATGAACTTCCTAAAATTTTGACAGATATTAAAATACCAGATGATGCTAAGATGATTCTTAGACAATGCCAATTTGTACACTAAGTAAAAAGTAAATCAGTCACCAATCTGAATATTCTTTTGAATACCACAACCTTTCTTAGGCATGGTCCTGTTGAAGTTGGTGTGTTATTGCCTTCCTCTGACCTTTGAACTGACTTACCCAGCCAGTTTTTTAACCACTGAGCAAATTGGCATTTACAAATCAAGAAACATTGCCAGAGGTGTAAGAAAAGATAAGTGACAGATAAAAATCATAGGATTGACACCAATGTTCACATAAAAGAATTTTTACAGATTATTAAAGATAACCTGCTGTCACACAGGAAGCTCAGTGGAGGTGAAGTCTTTGAACTCATAGAGCTATTAGATATATCACTAACTTAGAACTATTTTGAACTTAATGGAACAATTTATCACTAAATAGATGGGCGTGCCATGGGCAATAGTTTAGCAGGTACCTTAGCAGAAATATTTACAAACAATCTAGAGAACAATTTTTTTCAAAAACATGTAGCATTGAAAAAAACTGTATACTAGAAATGTTATGTGCATGACATTCTGATTTTGTTTAAGGTATTGAATGTGACATAAATATGAGAGCTGCCTGAAAAATTCTTGGCCTTGCCCAGAGATTGCAGCACTCTCATATGATTTTTTTTCTCTTACATTGCTACACATATTTATAAGCACCACACAAACTTGCAAGTCATTACAGGCAGCAGTTGACTGTGTGCAGTTGTTAGAAGCAGTTTATGTGTGCTTGGTGTCAAAAATAGAAAAAATCGAGTATCATGCAGTGACTGAATTCTTCATAAAAGAAGGTTTAACATCAACTGAAATTCATCTGTGGCTTGTAAATGCATATGGCAGCTTTTCACCTTCAGTTTTCACCATGGAGAAATGGGCAGCCACTTTTAAACATGGCTGTGAAAGCATGTCACTGCACTACAAGAAACTAGATGGTGTGGAGGAGTTGTGCGATGTGAGAATAAATCAGTAATATTTTATGAAGGCTGTGAAGAGAATAGAAAGCATGAACATGGGACAGGATTTGTGGGGAGTGACTGCTTGGTAAGCCAAGTGAAGGGCTTCAGAGCAGTCAGCAAAAGAATATCACGTGTCGCTATGAGGCATAAGTATTGAAATGTAACACTTGTTAATGCACATGCACCAACAAATGTAAGCAATGAGTAGTAGTTCAGAGAGGTTTGTGGAGGATTAGAAACAACAGTGGAAAGCACTGGTACCAGAAATATTAAGATCATGTAGTGAGATTTTAATGTCAAAGTGAAAAAGATAAACATGTATTGGCCAACAATCAGGAAAGAGAGAATACATGTGGAAAAAAATGACAGTGGACTACATCTGAAAAGCCAGAGTCTTGTGGTGAGCTCTGTAACCTTCCTCCACAAATGGTTACACTACACCTGGGCTTCCACAGATGGTAATATCATCCGTCAGATTGATCATATGTACAAGAAGTATCTGACAGATATTAGATCTTACAGAAGGGCTGATGCAGACACACATCATTACCTAGTAATCAGCAAACGGTAACTACACCTATGTTATAAATGAGACAACTACAACATGATCAAGAGGCAGTTAACATTCAGAAATTTAAGGATACAGAGTTGTGTCACCAGTGTAATATCATAGCACATAACAAATTTTAAGTCCTGGCTTCAGACCAGAGTTATGTAAAGTGTTAATGATCAATGGGAAAATATATAGAAGGCTGTCATTAAAGCAGCACAGGAAATCCTAGGCGAAAAAAGCCAGCAACCAAGAAGAAATGGTTCAGTGATACAAATGAACAAGATGTGAAGACCTGGAAAAGAGCAAGGAAACCCCCATTCTGGATGGAAATATTGCAGAAAAGAATGAGTATAAAAAATATAAAAAGAGAAATAAACAGGACTTTGAGGCCAGAGAAAAGAAAATTCATGATCAACATGATTAACGGAATAGAGAGGGAAAACATTAAACTTTAGACCAAAAAAATGTTTTGGATGAGGAAACATATGAGGTCAATATTTTCAAAAATATGTTCATTTTGCAGCACACATCTTTCTGGAGAGTTTGATACACAGAACATATATGTTCGAGGAAATGTTATTTGGCTTTAAGTGTGCCAAAGTGCAGTGCCATGCCTCTTCACGCAGCAGTAAGCTATCACATGTCACTGTGTTTCGCTCTGTGGAATTCAAACATGTATATTTTGTAATGTAAGCCATCAATCCTATATTCAGGACTATGCAAATTAAAATGTCCTGCAGCGTGCCGCTCCTGCTCCCTGTCTGCCGGTTTGTCATCACACAACCATTAAAAAAAAACTCACAACTAATATGGGTTGAGATAAATTGTAACTGGGAGAATAAGAACTCTTCAGAACATTTGCACTCTTTATTGCCTATTAGCTAATAACTTTCTCTTTTGTGTGAGTTAAAATTAAATATAGGAACCAAAAAAAAAGAAAAGAAAAGAAAAGAAAAGAAAAGAAAAGAAAAGAAAAGAAAAGAAAAGAAAAGAAAAGAAAAGAAAAGAAAAGAAAAGAAAAGAAAAGAAAAAACTAAAGGCAAGAGGTAAGAGGTGAGGTACACATTTCTTCAGTCCTTAGGTCCAAACATTTTTTTTTCTCTCTAATATTACTACAGTTTTATGCATCATGCTTTCCTTTCTGCAAAAGAATATATTATCTCATCAAAGTTCATAAAACGTTTTTCTACGTGAAAAATCAAAATGTCATTGTCTGATAGTGAAAAAGCTGTTAATACAAACAGTACCCAAGACTGGTGCGGTTTCTCAATTTGATTACATCTATTTTATCACTGTCTGCTAGATAAAATGAAATAGGCCTTTCTGATATTGCAGCAATTGTAGCACATTTTATTTATTTATCTACAAATTCCATAGATCCTGTTATGCGTATGACACTAGGATGTAGAACGACTTGAGTAATATATGTTCACAGACCATGGTATCAATTAGTTTACAAGAGCCAAATAAGCGAGATTGTTTTGGCATAAATGGTCATTTTTATGTACTTTATTTACATAAATAACAGGACAGAACATAATTCATGAAGCACCAATATCAAATGCCTAATAGGCCTACACAAGCAAAAAGTTTTATGTTAGGAAATAGTTTCACATATCATTCATATGCTCCAGTTTCTCAAGCATGAGGTCAAACACTAGTAGTACGAAATTTTTATATAAATTTGGAATGTCATATTCTTTCATATAATTTGTGTGATGTCCCTGTTTCTTCTCTTACCTCATTCTAACAATCTTGTCATCACTAATTCTCTAACTATTCCTGCTAATGTCAAAACTATTTCTCCATTAACTTCACTAACCCTGCCAGAATCCCCAGTTTAGTTATCCTGCACTATTAGGCATTGTTACATGTTCGTACAATGCCATTCTCACAGTATTCATTCATTCATTCATTCTTTATTGATCCACTGAATCATTTTGTGTACAGAGAGTACTGAATGATATGGGACAAGTCATTATAGTAGTTAAGCATTTAAAAATACATAACACCAAATTAAATACACCTAGGCTTTTTAATGGGTTGCCCTTCTCTAACATTATCTTTTTTTATATAGAAATAACCAGTACTATGTATACTATATATTCTTGTATAGATGAACATTATATCAGCCGTCATATGAACTTCATATGATTTTTTATACGATAGGTTATATTTCAACTAAAATATGTAAAAGATAAATTAATTTGTTAGTACTCTGTACATGTAGTTAAAATTACTCTTATTTTAAAATATTTGAAATTATGAAATTTCTGGCATACTTAAAATTCATATTATTAATTGCACAATATAACATTATTAAATTTATTTCTTTACTCATTTACAAAATAATAATACATTTTAGTGAAGATACTTCTTTTATTATGAAACTTTGTAAACTGTTTTGCTTTGTAAACTCTTTGGAATATTGACACATAGAGGAAGGGGTCAGCAGATGAATGACGAACACTAACTTCACATAATGAAGGTTTATTCAGCACTTGCACATACAAGAGCACGGAGCAAACTGCCTCCAGCCAGAACACATGCAGTATATATACAGCTACAGAACATTCCAGTACAATGCTTCTTGCCATTTGTGGATACTTCTAGAATGTACTCGAACTGAATTTAGAAATTAAAATTTTTTAGTGCAGGTGAGTTTTTGAACTCACGACCCTCCATGCAACAATCTAGTATCATAATCAATAGATTATGGCGACTGAACTACTCAGCTTCTTCTGCAATATTGCTCCCTCCTTAAGGGAATAGCATCTCAGTGTTACGCCCTCCTAGTCCGGGAACGAGTCACCGGTCCTGCATACTCCGACTCCCGATGACTGATGTTTGCCCTGGCGGTGTTCTTCTTAGAACTTCCATTGGCTACATTCTCCGTTGCCTTTCCACTTGTTGCCTGTCACTGGAGCTTCAATTGCAGGATCCTTATAGGGTTTCATAAGTAACACGAGACAACTGTCTTACAACATTATGAGGTACAAAGTAGCGCCTGAGGAGCTTCTCGGAGAGACCAACCTTCTGAACAGGAGTGAAGATCCAGACGAGGTCCCCAGGCTGGTAGACAACAGGGCAGTGGCTCGCATCATATCTTCAGCGATCATTTTCTTAAGCCTGCAGCAAGCAGTTGAGCTAGCTTCCGAGCTTCCTCAGGCCAATGTAGTCGTCATCCACATCATCAGGCTGTAATGGAAACACTGTGTCCATTGCCGTCATTGCCTCTCGCCCATGCACCAGGAAAAATGGCATAAATCTTGTGGTGTCTTGTTTGGTGGTTTTGTAAGCAAACATAACAAAAGGTAGCACCTCATCCCAGTTTCTCTGCTCAACATTGATGAACATTGATAGCATGTCAGCCAAGGTCTTATTAAGGAGTTCAGTAAGCCTGTTAGTTTGCGGATGGTAGGCAGTTGTCATGTGATGAGTAATGTTGCACCGACAGTTTATCTCTGTCACGAGATTCGATAGAAAAACTTTCCCTCAGTCTGTAATTAACGACCTTTGGACACCATGTTTTAAAACAATGTTTTCTACAATGAATTTGGCTACTTCGAATGCTTCAGCTCTTTACACAGATTTTGTAATGGAATAGCATGTCAGATAATCAGTGCAAACGATAATCCATCTATAGCCACTAGCAGACATTGGAAATCATCCGAGGAGGTCAATCCCAATACGCTGAAAGATGTTTCGGCTGGTGGAATTGGTACGAGTCAGCCAGGTGGTTTCTGAGGAACTGCCTTTCTCCTCTGGCACTCTTGACAGTGCAACACTTAGTGATGGACACTCCTAAAGGGCCAGAAAAATCTCTTGTGGATCCTATCATATGTCTTATAAATCCTAAATGTCTGGCCTCAGGTGTGTCATGGAATTTCTTTAGAACATTTAAGTGCATGTGTTTAGGAATCACTAGTAGCCACCTCTTTCCAAACGGATCAAAGTTTTTCCTGCAAAGTAATCCATTAACTATTAACTACCTTAAATTGTCCTTTCAAATCCTCTGACTGATTTAAGGCAAGCATATTTTGAGATATCTTGGCATCCTTCTTCTGCTCACGAGAGAGATCTTGGAGTGCAGCGAGACAGTCACTATCTTCATCAAAGTCTTGGTGGACTTGCACAGGGTTTCTTGGGAGACAGTCAGCATTGTTTTCTTCTACTTTTGTACACTATGGTAATGTCATACTCTTGAAGATGTAGTGCCCATCTGGCGAGTCGTCCTGTTGGATCCTTAAAACCTCTCCACCAACAAAGTGAATGATGGTCTGTAACAACTGTGAATGGCCTTCCATAGAGATACTGTCAAAATTTGCACATGACCCAGATCACAGCAAGACAATCTCTTTCTGTAGTTGAGTAGTTTCTATCGGCTTTTATAAGTGTCCTAGAAGCATAGGCTACAACCTTCTCTTTTCCATCTGAAATCTGCACCAGAACAGCACCGATCCCATTGCAGGGCATCAAAAGAATGTTGTTGAGCACCACCCCAGAAAAATTTAGAATCGGCTTTTAACAACTCTTGGAGTGGACTGGCTTTGATACAAAAGTCTTTGATAAAACTATGGTAATAAGAACACAATCCGAGGAGGCTTCTCACATCTCTAATACTTTTAGGAATAGGAAATTCCATTATAGCTCTTATCTTTTCTGGGTTTGGCCACACATCTTCATTTGACACAAGGTGCCCAAGTATTTTGATTTCTTTTGCTCCAAAGATACACTTTCTTGGATTAAGTTTCAGACCGGTTGTTGGAGACACTAAAGAATGGCCCTCAGTCTTTTTATGTGTCCATCAAATGTCTCCGAGACCACTATAATGTCATCTAAATAACAGAGACACATCATCCACTTCAGGTGCCTTAGAGGATTATCTGTCATTTATTCAAAAGTTGCTGGTGCATTACACAAACCAAACGGCATTACCTTAAACACATACAGGCCCTCAGGGATGATGAATGCAATTTTCTCACGGTCAGCCTCATCTACTTGGATTTGCCAGTATCCCAATTACATTTCCATGCTTGAGAAAACTTAGCTCCCTTCAGACAATCTAATGTATTGTCAATTCATGGAAGAGGGTAAACATCCTTTTTAGTTATCTTCTTGTAATCAACACAAAACCGCCAACTGCCTTCCTTCTTCCTGACGAGAACTCCTGGTGACGACCATGGGCTCTGCATAGGTAGAATGATGTCATTCTTCATCATTTTCCCTACCTCATTGTGAATTATTCAATGTTCTGTTGTTGACACATGGTATGCTCTCTGGCTTATTGGTTGATGGTCTCCAGTGCTAATCCGGTGCTTCACCGTCGATACGTCTAATTTGCTCTTCACCTGTGGACTGAAGCATTCAGAGAACTCTTGAAGAAGGGCAAGTAACTTCTTCTGTGTTCCTTAGTGAGGTCTGGTGATAGTCAAGCTAGAAGAGCTTGTCTCGTAGTGGTAGTGCTAATTTCACCCACAGACTCGGCATGGGATGTTTCTATGACGTACAGCTGTTCTGCAATTAACGGCTCAGCATTTGCTATGCACTTGCATCTTGGAAGGATCTGTGGTTCTCGGTAACAGTTAACCATCCACAATTCACAGAACTTGTTCTTAAATGAGACGACAGAGACTGAGATGACCAAGTTATTCTTCAGTGGTATGCTTCTCTTACATTCCACTACTAGATCCATGGGTTGATGCATGCCAGAACGCACAACAGCTACCTTTCTAGTGCTGACTGCAGGAATGATCACTTCATCCAGCACACATAGTCTCCACACATTTGGATGTGCATCTTCCTGTCCTCAGTGTCTCATCTCATCTGGCATAATCTTGGAGTGACCACAATCTGTAATTGCTTGAGAAGCTATCAGAAAGTCCTATCTGAGAATGACATCATGACTACTCTTGTAAGACAATGAATTCTAAGGGCTGTATATGGCCACTTATACCCACACGAATGACACGTCTTCCTGTGGGTCTCACGTATTTCCCATTAGCCACCTTCAGTAGAGATGTTTTGGTGTCGATGAATATGGTTTTCTGCAACTGACGATGGTACTTTTCCGAAATGACTGAATATGATGCTCTAGAGTCCACAAGAGCTTGGGCTGGTCAGCCAGCCATGAGGATATTGATGTAGTTTCCTGTCATTTTTGTAGTGACTGACGGCGGAGGATTTTTCTCTTCGGCGGCCTCACCTCCAAGGAAGGTCGCACCCTTTAGTTTTCCAGGTTGTGGTGGCTAGGTGATCGGCTGGCGCTTCTAAACAGCAATGGAGACCTTGTGGGGAACATCTGCTTCAGCAGCTAGCTTGCTGCGATGGTGACCTATGTCATCCTGCATCTACATCTTCTTCTTCATCTTCGCCGTCCCGGAGTTGGCGTCGGCTAAGATCGGTTTGGTGTTTTCTGGTGCGGGCATCATCAAATATCTGCAGTCTTTCTCGACTATAGCACACCACATGTCCTGGTCATTTGCATGCTGGTTGGTTATCCTGGGTCCTCCAGACGTCAGTCTTCCTTGGTCCGCAAACTGGTTCCTCATGCGGCATTGTGGGAATGTAACTTCGTCTGGGTTTCAACTTTTTACTGTTTTAAAGGGAAATGAAGGACGAGAGATTGGGTTCAAAGTCTGTTCCACTTCCTCCCTTATGTCCTCTTGAAGTGACATGGTTTTCTGCCCGCCATGCCATCCAAGTTAGATTAGATTAGATTAGATTAGATTAATACTTGTTCCATAGATCATGAATACGACACTTCGTAATGATGTGGAACGTGTCAGGTTAATAAAAGATGTCTGTACAAGAAATTACATTACACAACATATTGCATGACACTAATGATTAAGTTTTTTTTTTTTTTTTTACTTAGTTTATATCTAAAAATTCAGCCAATGAGTAGAAGGAGTTGTCATCTAGAAATTCTTTTAATTTATTTTTAACCTGCCTGAACTTCGTCTCTCACTATCTGACAAAAAACACTAGTGAAATCAGTTTCCTCCTCCATCACAGACATCAATATGATTTTTGGAAGCCGTTCAAACTTCTTGCATGTCATTCTTTTTTTATGCATTGTCTGGATATACTGGCACCATTTTATGAAGTTGTCTGCTGTCAAAACCTCCTTCAGGAGTGGGGCCTGATACATGTCCTCAGCAACACCCTTTATGAGAAGTGAAACCTTATATTCCTCCTTCATTCTAGGATCCACTATTTTACACAGCTCCAAGACGTCCTGGACGCTGTGCCCTGCAGTTTAATTTACCTTCATCCTTTCACTTCTGTCATTGTGTGTCGCCATAATACTTGTGCAGTTCTGCCTGGAATACTTCCCAGGTTGTAAACTTCTCCTTGTTGTTCTCATACCATTGCTTGGCAGCGCCCTCCAAGTAGACAAATACATTAGCCAAACACACGGTGTCATCCCATTTGTTAAATTTGGCTATACACTCATATACCTTCAGCCACTTGTTTGGATCCTGGCCATCATCACCAGAGAAACAGGAAGGAAGTCTCATGTGGTGGCACACAGTTGCTGTCATCATGATGTCCTCTTCTTCTTCTGTCTCCGATAGATTGCAATCTGCTGAATATGGCTCAAACTCGGGTTTCTCGCCACATAAATGGTGGCTCTGTCGTGGCCTGATGGGAGCCACTGTGTCATTGATAATATGCACTATCACAAGTTCCAATGCCCGGTGCCTCCACCAGAATAATGTCACATAGAGGAAGGAGTAAGTAGACAAATGATGAACACTAACTTCACTTAATGAAGATTCATTCAGCTTTGTATACAGCTACAGAACATTCCAGTACAATGCTTCTTGTCATTTGTGGATACTTCCAGAATGTACTCGAACTGAATATAGAAACTAAAATATTTCAGTTCAGGTGAGTTTTGAACTCACGACCCTCCATGCAACAATCTAGTATCATAATCACGAGACTACAACAACTGTATCACTTGGCTTCTTCTGCGACAATATTGTAAATACTGCAGGAATGAGTAGAGGGCATGTCTCTGATGGAAGTAGACGTTTTTCTAAGTTTGTCAACAACAATGTGAATTCATGTTCTGAAACAGAATTGCCAAGTCAGTGTGATATAAAAGAATTGGATAAAATAAAAAGATATTCATAGTAACAGGCAAATCTTGATCAGTTATTCAGTTCAACAAGAACTCACAACGTTATAAAAATTACAGCCTCAAGAATGTACCCTAGCACAAAACTTGGAGCCAACAACAGAAGAGAAAGTGAAGATAAGTAAAAAGTTCTTCTTTTGTATATCTTATGCCTCTTGAAGCTTTTGAAAACTTTTATAGACAGAGAATTTTAACAGAGATTTGTCAGAGTGTAAGATTACAACTTACACAATTGTATGATAGTTGTAGATTACAAGGTATAGTGTTAGTATACTCACAAGTCATTCAAAAGTAAGGTCAACTAGGCCTAATTAAAATTAAAATTTCAGGATACATTTAAAATCTTATGAAGTACAGACAAACATTACATAATCTATACAACAGTTAAAATTTGCTAGATAAATATAATGCGTACATACAAGTAGATCAATTTTTAACAGTCGGTTAGGCCTTATTGAAATTTACAATTTGAAGATAAATTATAGTGCAGAAAGTGTGCAAATATATTACACAGAAAAATCACATTCTCAGTATTCACATAAGTTATAAAAAGAGTATTTTAATGATGTTCCTTTAAGCCTTATTTTAAAATGTGCTTAATTGTTGATGTTAGATGGTAGATGATTATAAAGTTTAATCATCATGCATTTTATACTATCAGCATATAATTTAGTGGAATGGGGAAGCTGTGTCAGCTAGTATTTCCCTCTAGTGTCATGCTGGTGATAGTCCAGATTCTGCTTCAGGCTGTCAATATTTAGCTTGGTAAAACTTAGTATCTCTAACATATACTGGCATGGAAATGGAAGAATACCTAGTTTCGGAAGAGTTGTTTATGCAAGGCTCTCAGCTTTTTAAATAACATTATCCTGATAGCTTTCTTTTTGATCTTAAATATTTTATTGAATTCATATCTGTGGGCCCAGAATGTGAGGCCATATGTTAGGATTGAATGAAAAAGAGCATGGTGCACTGACATTAGGATTTTTATACTCGTTACTTCCCTGACTGACAGAAGCATAAAACATACCTCACTTAGCTTTGTAGCTAAGCTGTTACTGTGTCTTCTCCAGCTTAGAGTGTAAGAGATAGATATTCCAAGGAATTTAATTACATTTTCCAGTTCAATACTGTTTCCACCTGTGGTGTCGATATAGCCATTGACCCACAAATGAGGACTCTCTCTCCACTCGTGAGTTCTTTGGATGAAAAGTATAAGATGATTCAGTCTGTTTATTTGACTTGTTGTATATACATATGTAGATGCTTGTCCTTAAATATACATCTGTATCAAAATATAAAGTGTAAGTGTTTGATTTTGGGATAGTAAACCATCACATTCCCACAGTGGTGACCCCGTTACAAATTTCGAGTACATTCTGTGACTCCCAAGTCAGTTCATTGAGCTACAAGTCACTGTTTATCTCCATGACTTCTCCGCAATGCTTTCCTCATGGACTTGGAAACTCAAACCAACCCTGCAGATGTATTTATCATGTCTCCCGTGAATGGATTTTCTCCTCCTGACTACAATCCACATACTACACCCACACTACATGATATGTTCACACCTCTGGCCAGAACATTGGACTCAGCATTTCTATTGCTGGATTGTGTTCATCACCATGTGCAGTTCAACTCAGACAGTATTCAGAACAGTGTTTGTTGTGCTCGTAATCTGAATGAACAGGTTAGGTTGCCTCCGCAGCTGAACATTCATTCACAGTGTGCTCCCACGACCTCTACTGTGGTGCCATGTGCATTGCTGCCATTACTTCAGCACGTAACATG
Organism: Schistocerca gregaria; assembly: GCF_023897955.1. Lineage (NCBI taxonomy): Eukaryota > Metazoa > Arthropoda > Insecta > Orthoptera > Acrididae > Schistocerca > Schistocerca gregaria. Next base: position 756,416,364 of record NC_064921.1, read on the forward strand.
TTTCAATCAGCTGCCCTCCGCACCTATTATGATTCCCGTGAATACAAGCCAAGGACATATCATCACTAATAGTGCACCATGGGCATTCCCAGGACTTCTTCACATGTGGTTGACCATAATAGTGTGAGTTCAGTTTACAATCCAAGCACCTGCTGCTAGTGTTGTGCAAATGATAGAAGCATACCCCCAACCCCATCCGGCAATGTACATCACCACACAACAAACTTCGCTGCTGCCTTGTGTCATGGACTTAAATTCATGTTATACACATTCACAATCTCCCCCCCCCCTCCTCTACCACCCCTCTCCTCTACCACCCCTGCCCGCACAGTGGGTTCCGGTTCCTGGCGTAAGCCCGCTCGCTGTTTCCCCAGCCCTGGATGTGCCTGTCACAATGGCCTTCTGTGTTTTCTCCAAAGTTGGACATTTCACATTTCAACACGATGCCCCCGACCGGGGTATCAGTTTCGAGGACCCCACCTCCAGCTACCCTTCCACCCAGTCATTCCATGGTACCGACTGTGCCTACCACAATGGCCTTCCACAATGCAACAGGTATACTCAGTGATCACACACATAGCAATTGTGGCAAGCGTGTTTTTAGACTCACAGCCTACTTGGTCATTATGCCTGTTTTCTCTGTGGGACCACACGTGCCTGCTGTGCCAGATTGCCATGCTACCATTTCCTGGCTGGAATAGGATTTCACGGCTCACACACACAATTCAGTGCTCCCAGAAGTTCCTAATTCTCCTCCATCACCTCTCCCTGGACACCTACCAAAGTTACTGCTGCTGTCAGAAGACAACCCTGTGTCACGGTTTGCTTTGATAGAGCACATTTTTCATCTACATCATGTTTCTGATGACAACTCCAGGTTCCTGTGCCTCATGACATACCTTCACGACCACTCGGACCTGATCTGTGATCTGCTCCTGTGTTCGCCACTGGCTCAGTAGCATCACTTCACCAGAAGATGCTTGTCGAGCACCTCACCTCTTCCCCTCAACAGCTCACCCTAAAAATTTTATAAAAAAAACATCTTGGGGACCGGACACCATTGTAGCTCTGGCGCTGCCTGTGGTTGTTGGTCAATGAGCAAACTATGCCAGATATAATACTCTGGGCGGTGTGGTCTACTAAGCTACCCACCAATCTCCAGATACACTTGCGACAATATTCCTTCAAGTGATCCGATGACGCTTACAGATCGCTGATCATCTGTACTATCTCCTGCAACAGCACCAACCTCTGCGTTCTCTGCCACAGGTTGGTACACCTGCACTGGAGATCCACCTGTTTCCTGGTAGGGGCAGGGCCTGCTCCATCGCTCCATCTCCATGATACCTGGTGACCTGCACTCACACTTCCCACTCTCCGAACATTCCTGGGTTGCGCACACCCCATACATGCCAATATACCCACCTGAAGCAATCAATTACGACAAGCTGTTCCCTATTGCTAAGTTTCAGCCTTCGCCACATCCAGCTCACCCATACCGCTGATATCACAAGGTCTTTGGCGACGCACCACAGAAGTGTAGATCATCTCACCAGCACCCAAATACCATCTCCAGAGCTTAGTAGGTGCCGAACCCTGTGGGGGATCAGACCGGCGTCCCCCTACAATGCACTCCATACATTCCCCCATTTTTTCAAACAGCCAGTACTACATAACAGACTTTCCTTTGAAACTCAGTTGTTTGGTTGACATGGGACGAGACATATCTATAAGCCTTACTTTGATGGCTCTACCAATGGCTTCGCCTTTGACTTTGTTCCTCTGAGCAATCAACACTTTGACCATAAAAACTTCAGGCTCAATCAAAGTTAAAGTTCACGTATCACAATCCTTGTGTTTCCCCTGGACTTTTTACACAGCCAACATAGACAAGCCAATCCTAGAGATGGATTTCTTGTCACACCACAAACTTCCTCCTAACTTCATTCAGGGCAAGGTGCTGCATCACTCTACGAACACACATATACAGTGTGCTCGCCTTTCACTTTCCCACTCAAGTATTCTCACAGCGAATGGTTTGGTGCTCGAGTGTTCCATCCTCACAGGTGACATTCTGAGGAGTGTGAATGTTTTAATGTCAGAATGTGAGTCTGTGATGAAAATCTGCTGGGATAACGAAGAGCTCCAATGCCACATTTCGCTCACCTCCAGCAAGCTCACCTCTGCCCGCATTCAGCTGCAGAACCTGCAAGTCACAACACCAGTGACAGGACAAGTTTCTTCCGCCAGCTCCAGTCCAGCCACTTCTCAGATCATCCTATGAAACATTTTGCGTGTGATGAACTGGTTTCTGTGGCAGGCACAACACCCACACTGTGCCTGTCCCTCCCTGTGTTGTGTGTACCATTCAGTGTGCCCGAACACCAACCCCACCCTCACACAAGCAACACAGCCACCTCTTCTGCATGGACAGACACACCGCGTGTTGATAAACAATCCCCCTCATCTGCGCACCTGCCACATGACTCACCTGACACCTTTGTTCCTCATGCTCACCCAGCACCGCTTGCTCCCTTTGCTGGCTTCTGCATGCTCTAGTGAGAGTTGACGTTAGCCACGCATTTCAGCTTGCAACTTGTAGCACTCGCTACCTGTCTCCCGGTCTTCGTGCACATCATGTGCATGATTGTCAAACATGTCACTTTTGCACCACTATTCCCTGCTTGTGTCAATGGTCATATTTCAACCCATGGGTGCACTCCCCACACGACGGACACGTTTGTTAACCCCTGTGTGCAGCATTCATTATACTCCATCATGGACAGAACAGTAGATAAGATAGTTACTATTTATGGCCCTCTTATCAGGCATAAAGTAAGATGCCTCAACCCTATTAAATTACGTGCAGCTCGACAGCAAATTAATGATCTGTTAGCTGCAGGTATACTACAGCCATCAGACAGTCATTAGTCATTGCTTATTCACCTCACTACCAGACATGACAGCTCATTTCACATGTGTGGGGACTACAGGCATAGAAACGCTAGTACCATAATAGATAATTACACAGTGCCAAACATCAAAGACTTCACCCACATGTTATCAGGTGCTTCCATCTTCAGTATAACTGACTGTAAAATGTGCCTACCACCAGATACCCATGGCACCATAGGATATATCCAAGGCTGAAATTATCATGCCACTAGGTTTGTTCCAGTACACTTACATGCCATTCAGCCTTAAAAATGCTGCCCAGGCATGACAATGATTTATTGACTCCATCCTACGAAAGTTCGAGTTTTGTTTCTCGGACCTGGATGACATACTCATTTTCAGTAAGACAGCCAAGGAGCACGAGTGTCACTTATCCACAGTAGTGAAGATCTTACAGTCTAACCATGTAGAAGTCAACAAAAGAAGTTAAGTTTACAGCAGATGTCTGTAGCCTTTCTCGGCTGCACAGTATCTGCCAATGGTATACAACCCCAAAAGCTTGTGTGCAAGCCATCTTGTCTGTCACCCCTTCAGCTTACAAAGAACTGCGCCAATTCCTCAGCATCATCAGCTACTACCGCTGTCACTTGCCCCCATTGGCTACAGTACAAGTTCCTCTCATGGATACACTGTCAGCAAGCAAAGCTAGGGACTCCGACCTCTTCGTTGGACTGATTCCATGTTTGAAGCCTTTAAGGCACTAAGACTCTCCCTGGCCCAGCCTGTGACACTCGCCCACAGGGACCTGAACTATTCATTACCTTGTACACAAGTGACACATCTGTGGGAGCTGTCCTTCAACAACACTCTGGTGACAATATCTCACCCCTGCACTTCTTCTCTAAAAAAGTGTCTGCTGCACAGAAGAAATACTCCACCTTTGACAGGGAGCTCCTGGCCATCTACAAAATGTTTATTTCCACCCTGATGTTCAAGGATGCATGTTCTATATCCTCATGGAGCAAAAACCACTCACGGATGCCTTCCAAAACTCTCCAGAGGACCTGCCCCCTCGTCATTTCCACCATTTCGACATGGTGTCTCAGTTTATGACAGACGTCCGTTACATTACGGGTGTGGATTAACCCACTGCCAATTTTTTCTCACACATCAATGCAGTGTCCACCATCATTAATTTTTCTAATCTAACTACCCTTCAGGCAACAGACGAGGGCATCCAAGCACTCATTGTGGACCCGACCATCTCGCTCTTGTCCACCAAGGCACGATTCCCTGGTGTCACCAATGAGGTCTGGTGTGATTCTTTGACTGCATTCATTACCGGCTCCCTTAAACCGTCAAGTTTTCAATGCCTTACATAACCTTGCACACCCGAGCATTCACTCCTCTACACGGCTCATTACCGAGTGCTTTATGGAAAGATATCAAAAGAGACAACCAGACATGCACTCGTGATTGTATCCCTTGCCAATGCAACATAGTTGGCCGCCATTTAGCCCCCCCCCCCCCCCCCCCCCCATTGGGTAAATTTTGCATTCCTCCAGGACGTTCAGGCACGTCCATATAAGTCTCATTGGCCCCCTTGCATCATCAGAAGGTTTTAGATACATCCTGTCTTCTATTGATCGCCTGCCCCGATAGGTGGAAGCCACACCTTTGCCAAACATCACAGCTGAGACAGTTGCCAAAGTTTTGTCTCCTCTTGGATTGCCCAGTTTGACTGCCCAGCCACAATCACAACTAACCAAGGCTCGCAATTCAAGTCATCCCTGTTTGCTTTGCTTTGTTGCACGTATGGCATCCACAAAATCCACACCACCTTGTACCACCCCCAGAGCAATAGTTTGGTGGAATGGTGGCACCACACTTTAAAGACTGACTCGGAAGCCATAACTACCTTTGGTCAAAAGCTCTACCTTGGGATCTTTTAGGGTTGAGATCAACAAAGAAACCAGACATCCAGGGCACCATTTCAGAGGTGGTTTATAGGGAGAACACCATCCTACCAGGTGAACTAGTCCAGCCAACAGCTCAGGAGGATTCCCTGCCCCCCCCCCCCTCCCAGACTTCATAAGCCACTTGCGTATGCATTTCAAGCACATATGCCTCTATCCCCCAGTTAGCCATACACTGCCAGTCTCCTATGTGCCCGATTCTCTTCAACACTGCTCCAACATCATGTTACGAGATGACACCATACACCAACCTTTACAGCCCCCCAACCAGGCCCCTTCAAGGTTCTGCAATGTGGGGAGTTAACATGCGACATTCTCATCAAGGACACCCCACAGACAGTTTCACTGCATCAGGTGGAACCTGCATTTGTGAACTCCGATTTTCTGGCATCAGGCTCTCCCGACATGGACCCCACCATGTTTTGGTCTTGAATGATACAGCATAAGTCACTCAGGTCCATGGTCCCTAACTGGTGTCCCAGTTCTCTGTTCTCTGGGCCACTTTTAGTAGTCCTACCCTGTACCTTACTTCTGCTTCAATAATACACACAATACTTCATGCAGGTGATGGAAAAAAATATGAAAGCACCATGAGAAATGTATGTTGTAACATAAATGCAGACACTAGCCAAGCATGCAGGTTGTGCTGTTGTATTTGACCATGAACAGCACCTGTGCAATGACCTCAGTATGTTGAAAGTATCAGTTGTGGTCAGAACAGTGTTCTGTGTTGTTGTGAGTGCCCAGAGAACAGAGTTCCACAGAGTAAAGAAACACAACAGAGGAAAGGAAGTACAGTACTAAACTAAGTACATCAGATGTTGAAAGTGACCACCATTTATCTCTCGACACTTTTGGGGCCCGGTCAGCAAGTTGCTGTATGCAGATCAAAGCTGAACTGCTGGAATTGCTGCAGTCTCATCCGAAATGTTCTGCTGCAGTTCTTGAAGACTATGAGGGTTGTTGCAATACACCTTAGTCTTGAGGGCTCCCCACAAAAAGTAATCATGCACTGACCACTGCTAAGGCATGAATATTTAATAAAAATGCTCCAAGGTTCAGCCAGCTGAATGGGCACATGCTCCAGCCCATTAGAAACAACATTTCCTCCTTCTTTAATGCATACATTCGTTTCCAATGATATCCATTCATCTGAACCACTTTTATTTGTCCCACCCTGTAAATGATGATGATGATGATGATTATGATATGATTAGGGTTAATTGTCACAAAATGTAATAGATCATGTTCACAGACTCATATGGGAATGAAGGTATAATGAAAAACCTGTAATTTTTTGAAGCAATAAGAAAGACTGCCAGTGACAAGGTCAAAGGAAATGTAATATCAGTGTTTTCCAACTGGTAAAGTTTAGAAAAGCTTGAATTATTTTGTGAATTTAACTTTGAGTAGAAGTATGAGGCATAAGGATTTAATACCAATTAACCAAACTGTTGATGTCAAACATGCTATACTGACAACAGGACATGTAGAGACAAGTTCAGACAGTAAAAAATTGTTACAAAATAGTGAGAGATTTGGAAGAGGAATTGGAAGATAACCATTACTAGATATATACAATATCCTCATAAAATAATGAGATAATATAAACAATACTATTACCACGGTCATATTAACATATTTCTTAAAGCTTATACCTCAACTCGTACATAGTAATACTAATGTGCCATTTATAAGACGATTTATGTATGAGTGTGATGCTGTTAATCAACTCATCCCATCCAGGTCTGTTAACCATGACTGAATGACTGAAATGCTATGCTGTTTAATAAATACATTTGTAATGTGATTTTGCAAGAAGATTTCATGCTACATAGATATATATGTAATTTTGTTTGACAGGACAAGTTTCCTTTTAAATACATGCATGTGTTAAGATTAAGCTTCATTAATTTTCAATTCTGAGTGGCAAAATTTGTAAATTAACTTTCTCATGGACCAAGCGACTGCAGCTCTATTGATTTCATCACTGCTGACTTTTTCTTGTGCCGAAATCATAGGGTCTTCAAGCAATTTCAGCTTACTACAAAGAAAAACAACATACTGCTTCTTTTAACTAATACTTATATTGCATCTCAATCTACAGTTGTGTATCGTATTTCAGCATTCAGTAGCAGGGAAACATCACTCATGGTTACAGTCTGAGATTGTAGATTTGAGTAACGACATTACATGAATGTTGTTTCTGGCAGATCTCTTAGACTTATTTTGTTCCACCTTGATATCAGTCAGCATTATCATATTGTGCTCCTTACCCAATCGCACATTGTGCTACTCCAAACTGGGATCATGTTTCATGGTGATTACAGACACCACATACAGGTACTTCAACTTATGGTAATACTATCACCATTCCACCTTGAGGATGGACAGCATCCATCCGTATGACAAAAACCCACAAACAGTTTTCCATTCTTAACTACTAAAATATTATATGGTTTCAACTATTGTGACTATCATTCATGGGCTAGGCAGACATGAGTTACACATTTTTAAAAAGTTGTGAAAGCTTCAAAACAAATGGCAAACAACAAATTCATTCTAGGGCAGAAAAATAAAACAAGGGCAGCATGGTCTGTAGTTAAGTCTGAATTAGGTGTCCGAAATCATAAACAAGACATTTTAAAAATCAAACTTAAGGAAAAATTGGTTGTAAATCTAGTTCAGATATCTGAGTGCTTCATAAATGTAGTAAAATCTGATTCAGACACAGCAAATTGTGAGTAGAAAGTAAATGATTTTGGGTTAAAAGGTAATACCAGTGAATGTCTCAAAAAATTCAACACAGCTTCAGCAAAATTTGTTGAAATGTCATAATCTCCATAAAAGACAAAAACTCTGCTGGCTGGGATGGGATACCCACCAAAATAATTAAAAAAGTTTACAGCATAATAGCTCATCTTCTCTCTCTCTCATAATAAACAAATCATTTGAAGAAGGCTACTTTCCTGATGTCTTGAAATATGCGGAAGTAAAACCATTGTTTAAAAAAAGGTTCAAAAGATGATATGTGAAATTATCACCTCATCTCTATACTCCCTGTCATATCAAAAATATTCGAAAAAATTGATGCTTTACAGATACAAAGCTTCATCACACAAAATGCTATCATTTCACATAACCAATTTGGCTTCCAACAAGGCAAAAACACAAAAGATGTGATAAATGAGTTTATCGAAAAAATTACTTCATCACTAGAGAGGAAAGCTAAGGTCACAGGAATATTCTGTAACCTTACAAAAACATACAACTCTGTAAACCATACCCTGATGCTTTTCAAACTTAACAGGTATGGAATAAGGGATGTTGCTTTGAAATGGTTTGAATCATATCTCTCGGAGAGGAAACAAAGGGTAGTAATCACATCAAATGGAGCAAATCAGTTTTTCGAGTGGAAAACTATGTCACAAGGTGTTCCTCAAGGCTCAATCCTTGGACCCATTTTATTCCTGTTCTATGTAAATGACTTGCCTCTCGATATAAATACTCATTTAACTTTGTCTGCAGATGATACTTCTGTCCTAATTGAAAATGAAAATTCTGGCAATATACCACAGCGTGTCATGAATACGTTAAGTAACCTGGAAACATGGTTCAGTCAAAATGGCTTACGGCTAAACATTTCAAAAACCCACATGATGAGTTTTAAAACCAAACATTCAAAAACTGAAGAAATCTGTGCCACTCACAACAATAAAAAAATGGAAGAACTTGACTCAGTCAGGTTGGAATTCTCATATAGAATATGTAGCAAATAAATTAAACAGCCTTGCACTTGCAATGGAAATTTTAGCCTGTGCCACTGATATGGCCACCAGGAAAATAGCATATTATAGCTGCTTTGAATCAGTTAATCGATATGGAATAATTTTTGGGGAAACTCAGGAAATATTACAAGAATTTTAAAGTTGCAAAAAACAATTGTTTTCAACATGTGCTCTGCACAGCTGAGGGCATCATTTTGACCATAATTTAAAGACCTAAAAACATTAACTGTCCCCCCTTCATACGACTTCGAGGTGGTTCTTTTCCTATGCCGCAGAGCTGATCTATTAAAAAAAATCATTTTGAACACTCATATGACACAGGACATAAAGAGAACTTATGCTTACCTATCTTCACTTAAAACTGCGTACTCAGGCCCTCAGTATATAACCATGAAAATTCACAACACAATAAAAGAGTGTGACATAATGAATATGAAGATAAATATCTGAAAATGCAAGTTACATGATTTTCTAATCGAACAATGCTACTACTCTTTGAAAGATTTCATCAAGGATGAATTGATACCTTGAGCTGAATCCCTAAAATAGAATAAAAATTTATGATAGTTATAGTAGCTGTAAATACTGTAAGTTTGTAAAGTAAACACTCCAAAAAAGTATTATTGAAAGTGTGACAAAATTTTAAAAAATCAAATGGTAACCTTGACATGTCTCCTGTTCATCAGACATATGTTGTGAAATTGTGTACATTATAAGATGAATAAAACACATTTCACATTACTCTGCCAGAGTTATATGTTACACCTCAAATATTTGCCCACATGTACACATGCCACCCACATCTTGAAAAACATGTATAAATAATGTATACATATATTAAGTTATTAGATATATAAACTTAGAGATTTGATCTTATTTCTGTACTTGTGAATATTACTACATAACCATTAAATACTAGTACTACTATTTATGTTCAGACAGATTTTGTATTTGCTGCATTTTAATCACCTGAGCAGAGCTGTCTAATTTTTACTTACACTATTTTTGCCTTGATTTCACTGCAATGCTGATAGGTCTCTGTTATTTCACAGAATGACTGATTAATATTAGTACTTATTCAGAAAACTGAGTGATGGAGGGGATTTCAGAAGGACGAATATAGGTTTGTGATCATTTGTAAAAAGTTATTTCATAACCTGATGTCATTTTGTGTGTACAGAAACCCAGATCAATCCTAAAACTAAATCATAGTAATTAAAACTAATGCCACATGCATGATTCTTTAATTATTATATTTCTAGTTGAATACTATATCTACAACTACATACATACTCGGCAAGCCATCCTACAGTCCATGGCAGTTTACCCTGTACCACTACTATTCATTTCCTCTCCTGTTCACTCGCAAATAGAATAAGGGGAAAATGGCAGTCTGCCTCTGTATGAGCCCTAATTTCTCATATCTTATCTTTGTGACCCATGCATGAAATGTGCACTGGCGGAAGCAGAACTGTGCTGCAATCAGCTTCAAATCCAGGTCTCTAAATTTTCTCAATAGTATTTCTCAAAAAGAATGTCACCTCCCTCAAGGGATTCCCATTTGAGTTCCCAAAGGAGCTTCATAACATGTGTGTTGTTTGAACATATAAATCTAGCATACTGCCTCAGATTTGCTTTCATGTCTCTGGTATAGATCTCAAAACACCACAGTAGTTTTCAAAAACAGGCCACACTAACGTTCCATATGCACTCTCCTTTGCAAATGGGTCACACTTCCCAAAACTCTATCAATCAATCATGGTCAACCATTCACCTTCTCTTCCACAATCCTCACATACTCATTCCACGGTGGGAGGATGTATGGGACAGGTCTCGTATCTATGTCTGTTGCAGGGATATGAGGCAAGGGGTTCAGAGCAGGGGTTGTGCAGGGATGAATGAGGATATTGTGGATGGCAGAATACAACTGTGGTAGGGATGGGAAGGATAGTGGGTAGGATCCTCCTCATTTCAGGGCACTATGAGAGATAGTCAGAACACTGGCAGAGAGCATGACTCAGTTGCTCCAGTCCTGGATGGTGCTGAGTCATGAGGGTGATGCTCTTCTGTGGATAACCAATGGGACTGGGACTTTGGGAGGTAGTGGGTGATTGTAGAGATAAGACAGGGAAGATCTGTCTTGTTCAAGGTTTGGAGGGTACTTTCAGTCTGCGAAGACCTTGATCTATTTGGAGAGGGACTGCTCATCACTATAGATGCAACAGCCACAGGTAGTTTGGCTGTATGGAAGGGACTTCCTGGTATGGAATATGCTGCAGTCACCACAGACGTCTACTGAACCAGTAACTCCGCATACAGACCAGCGATGCAGGTTGCCAACTCTGTTGTGAAGCTGACGCAAGAGCTTTTACAAGCAAGTACCACAGTTGACAACAAACACGTAGGTTTGGCCAACGCCCATCAGAGGGTGTCAACCAGCATCAGAGGAAGGGGGCACAATGATGAATGAACTACTTAATGGTGATCACAATTGTGCAAATAGTCCCAGAAATATCCTTTTGCCCAGGCCTAGATAAGCCAACACCCAGCCACTCAGCAGGCAGTTCTTGACTCACCGAGTGTGGAGAAGATTGGCCGATCCAACAGTGTGCTACCTTGACCATCCTCCCTTCCGCAACGATTGTGATACATCGTTTCTGTCATGTTAGGCTATGTACCAGCCGACTTTGGCATGGAACAGTTGTATGGGTGTAGAGATGAAGGGAGCTCTGGTTATAGGAATCAGTTGTTATTTGCTTGATCCACAGAAGGGATCCTCATCGGTTTTTGGTTTTGAAGAGTGTGTTACTGTTGGTGGTTTGTTGTAGTTGCCTTAATAACGAAATAGTTGGCCAAACGAGTTGCTTCTGGCTCTGTAGATTTAGCAGTGGCGATGAGTTTGTTTGAATTCCTGCGTTGCCCCATTTTTTGATGGCATGGGTGAAGGTATTCCAGGTTTAGATCCACCGTCGGCTTGTATCCTTGAGCTGTTGGATCGTATGCAACACACAAATGAACTTCTGATCCAGCGTCTGCAAGCCTTGACTAGTGTTCCTCCGGGGTTTAGGTGTCAGCCACTCCTGTCGTATTCCCACCATTCAACAAGTCTATTGAACCATGGAGTAATTGGAACAACATTTCCTTGTCCATGGCATCGTCATCACTGTCTGACATCATGCATTTTTTCTTCTCTGTGTGGGTTCTGACGTTTACCGCTTAGTGCAGCACAGTATTTTGATGCCCAGATCCATGTCGCGGGATCTTGCCACACGTTCTTCAACTGTCAGAAACTTCCATTACAGTCTTACAGGGAATGAATTGCTTGTCTTTAAGGGCTCTCCCAAGACTGCCAGTTCTCTTGTGCCAACCTGGGGTGTAAGTAGTCATATGGTTTGGCACTCGTTCGCAACATAATTCTGGTCCATGGTCCTGATGATGCATTGTGAATGGATCTATTGAAGCTGAAGGATCCCTCTTTGGACACATGTCTGTCGGTCATTTGTGCCCATGAACAGTCTTCCCGTTCATCTTTGGCGCTCCATGGCTCACTGCAGGTCTTTACCACACGGCCACCCCATCATCACTTGGAGCCACAATCAACAGAGCAGTAGCCATGCCAACGGCCCACAGCAGGTGACCCACCACTGCCACTTCCTCCAGACCAAGTTATGGGTTCTTGGGCTCAGCAACAACAGAGGTCAGAGGTTGCCCTCTTGTGGTCAGTGCTTTGTTACACACCAGTGCCATGATTGTTGTTTCCGGCAGCGGCCTGTCGTCTGTTCAGCCTACGGGATGAAGGGTATTGGGCCAATGTTTGCCATTCCTCTTCATCAATGGACCTAATGACGTTGGACCCTCTGGACTCCCTCTTAGTGGATTCTGGCCAGCTGCCAAGCGTCTTCTTTGTCAAGATGGTCCTCTCACACATGAAAGGGTCCATCGCTCTGATTTTCCAGATCAATAGGACTCCTCTCCATTTCCTGTTGGACGCAGGGTCTTCAGCTACTATTATTAACGACGACTCTCACTGCCACTTGGGTACACTGACCCCTTTGAAGAGCTATAGTAATGACATTATCTGCGTGCAGGGTTGGTTCCTGGTGCAGGTGCGGTATCTCTCTCATGATGTCACTGGCCGAGTTTTAGTCCTAGCCACCCCCACAGCCATTTGGGATGGATCTTTTTCATTCTTTTGGCCTTGAGGTCCATGATTCAGCCCCGGTGGCCCAGATTGTGTCCCCTGACACTTGTCCTACAGGAGGTTTTTGATTCCTTCCTTGATATCTTTCCTGATTCTTCTCTTGGGGTGTCTGGTTTTGCAGCACACATCAAACTACTTCTCTTGGCAGTTCCGAAGTTTCACAAAGCTTTTCCAGTGCTTTCTGCCCTGCAGGATGCCTACACAAGGAACTGAGCCGCCTCAAGTAGGCAGGAATTCTGACACCAGTTCACCACAGTTGCTGGGCTTTGTCCATTGTCATCCTCGAAAAACCAAATGTGTCCCTCTGGCTATGTGGCTATTTTAAGGCCACCATCAGTGCCCAGCCTGTCATTGACTCTGTCCCAAAGGTCGATGATATTCTGCCCAAGTTGGCAGGTGGAAAGATTTTCGGCAAGATTGATCTTGGGGAAGCATACAGCAGCTGCCAGCCAACGCTCCCTCTCAATAGGTCCTTGTCATCAATGCTCCCATCTGGTTCTTATAGTACAACCGCCTGCTCTTAGGGATCGCCAGTGCTCCAGCCATAGTTCAACACTTTCTGAAGTCTGCAACTAAGGAGGTCCCCAGCACATCCAATTACTTAGATGACATCTTAGCCACAGGGACCTCAGATCCGGACTTAGCGCAGAATCTTCTGCGACGTTTCAAGTTCTGCAGGCTGCAGGGTTGTGGTGCAACAGGGCCAAATGTCAATTTTTTGTGCCACAAGTGACCTATTTCGAGCATGCCTTGAGTGGTGCAGGCATTCACCCATCGCCACAATACCTCGAGGCAGCTCCCACCACCAACAAATGTCTCCCAGCTCAAATCCGTCTTGGATCAACCCAACTATTATCGGCATTTCATCCCACATGCTGCAGCTCTGGCAGAGCCTCTGCTTCACCTGCTTTGCAAGAACGTTCCCTGGACTTGGTCGCCAGAATGTGCTCTTCTCGTTCCACCGTACCTCATCCCATATGACCCTGCCGAGCCTCTTATTTTGGGCACTGATGTATCTGTTATGAGCTGGGGGCTGTGTTGTCTCATATCATTGACGGTGTTGAGCGCCCAGTCGCTTTTGCCTCGAAAACCCCATCACATTGAAACTATAGCCTCATCAAGAAGGAGGCCTTAGCCATAGCATTTGCATTCAGGAAGTTCTACGACTTCATCTATGACCGTTCATGATCTACACGGACCACAAGCCCTTGGTCTCTGTGTTTGCCATCCCTACCCAGAATGGTCGCCACCTGCAGTGCTGGGCGTTGTTCATTGCAGGGTATACCTACGAAATCCATTACCGGGTCACAGCTCTCCATGCCAATGCTGATCTTCTTTCTTGATTTGCTGTGAGAGCGGATTCCAACATCGATGCTGATCTGGTTGCTTGTTTTCATCTGGATGATGCGGCCTCCTCCACTGTCGCCATGTTGCCACTGAACGTCTGGCTCATTGCACAGCATATGGCCTCGGACCCAGTTCTCCAGACGATTCTGTGCCACGTTCAACTCAGGTGGCCCTCCAATTGTTGTCAGTTGTTGGACCCAGAGGTTCGGGCTTATTGGCCTCACCTCAACGACTTTTATGCCCATGATGGGACTCTTCTTCTCTTAAGGGAAACTGATCGTTGGTGTGTCATGATACCATCCTCCCTCCATCAGGGGGTCCTCACAGTCCTACATGTCGCGCACTGGGGGCTCATCCTGAAGAAGAGACTCGCCCACCAACATGTCTATTAGTGTGGAATGGACAGCGACATCACCCACATGGTGGTTTCTCACTCCTCTTGTCAGTATCGGAAGTCGGCGACACTGTGGTGCCTGCTTCTGTGGCCTCCGACTGTCGCCCCGTGGTCTCGGCTCCATCTGGGTTTTGTGGGTCCATTCCTACGATACTACTGGTTTATTCTGGTGGAGTCCGGCAGAGGTTTTCTGTATGTTGCACTCATGTTGTTGACGACCACTGCTCACACCTTTCAAGCCCTCTCTCATATTTTCGCCATTGAGGTTCTCCAGAGGAGATTGTGATGGACAGAAACCGACAGTTCACGTTGCCAGAGTTTACTTCCTTCTGTGCTATGCCGAGCATCTAGCTGCTCTATATGGCGCCATTCCCTCTCACATCCAATAGGTTGGTGGAAAGGTTTATCCACACATTTAAATTGCAGATGGCCAAACTGTGTCAGCATCACTCCCAGGCAGCTGCCCTCGACCTCTTCCTGTTTACTTATCGTTCTTCTGGTCATGATGGGTCCTCTCCGGTGGAGAAGCTGCATGGCCACCCTTATTGGATACCCTTGTTACTCTTGTTTCCTGCTTGCCCTCATATGGCTGCTCCAGTCTTGATGCAGCTGCAGTTCTCTCTGCAGGATCCACTCTGGGCATTAGTGTTTCCCAACAGCCACCCCCACTGGGTCCCGCCAAGGTCTGCATGCTCCTTGGCCATACCAAGGCAACTGTCATTCTCGACAACAGTTCCCTCTGTTGGAAACACTTCGACCAGCTACAGCACTTTCGTGGGATGGGCCCAGTGCTGCCATTGTCTCCAGTGTCACATCATCGGTCTGAGGTCTACTGGGAGGCCGGGGGCTCATTTGACATCCCTTTGCCATCGCTGTCATCACCAATGCAGCTGCCAACATCACAGCCATTGACGTTGCAGCCATCACCGCCTCCGACAACGACGACGATGCCAGCTTTCGCAGAGTCCCCTTGGGTGGGTCCCTTGCCTATGGATGTCAAATGAGGCTCCCCCTGCCACCAGCAGCTCCGCCACTACCCATGGTCTCATTCCACCTGTGGAACCTGAGACTAATGTCGAGATGTGCCTTCGTCTCGTCTATCGGAGGGGTGGGGAGGGGGGGGGGGGTGACTGCTGCAGTCACAACAGATCAACAGATGCCTACTGCAGTGGCAACACTGCAGACAGACCAGTGAAGCAAGTTGGCAACTCCGCTGCAAAGTCTGCCTGACACAAGAGTGTTTACAAGCAAGTACCACAGTTGATGACAAACACATAGGTACGGGAAATGTTCATCAGAGGGCATCAACCAGCAGCAGAGGAAGGGGACAAAACATTCAATGAACTGTTTCCTGGCGATCACATGTGTACAAATAGTCCTGGAAATATCCTTCCACCCGGGGTTAGATAAGACAATACCTGGCTCTTCAGCAGGCAGTTCTCGATTTTCTGAGTGCGGAGAAGATCGGCTGGACAAGCAGTGTGCCATCGCAACCATCCTCTCTTCCACAACGATTGTGATATGTCACTTCCATCATGTTAGGCTATCTACCAGCTGCTAACAGCTGACTTCTATGTGGAACTGTTGTACAGCTATAGAGTCGAAGAGAGCTCTGACTATAGAAATTATTTGTTATTTGCTTGTTCTGCAGAAGAGATCCTTATTGTTTATTTGTTTTGAAGTGTGAACAGTTGTAGAGCTATAGAGTCGAAGAGAGCTCTGACTATAGAAATTATTTGTTATTTGCTTGTTCTGCAGAAGAGATCCTTATTGTTTATTTGTTTTGAAGTGTGCTACTGTCAGTGGTTTATTGTAGTTTCATTAATAAAGAAAAATATGGCAAAACGAGTTGGTTCTTGTTCTGTAGATTTAGCAGAATGGGTGCCAACTGTTGAAGTGGAAGTATTGGTGATGGTTGATAGGTCTGATATGGGCAGAGGTACTGACAGAGCCATCTTTGAGGTGAAGTTCAACATTGAGGAAGGTGGCTTGATGGGTTGAGTACAAGCAGGTGAAGCGAATGGGGGAGCAGATGTTGAGGTTCTGGAGGAATGTGGATAGGTTGTCCTCACCTTTGATTCTGACCACGAAGATGTCATCAGCGATTCAGAACTAGGTGAGGGGTTTTGGGTTTTTGGGTGGCTAGGAAGCCTTCCTCTAGGTTGGCCATGAGTGGGTTGGCATTGAATGGTGCCATGCGTGTGCCTGTAACTGTACCCTTTATTTGTTTGAAGGTAATTCCTTCAAAGGAGAAGTAATTTTGGGTTAGGATATTATTTGTCATGGTGACTAGGAAGGAAGTGGTTGCTTTGCAATCTGTTGGGCATTGGGAAAGGTAGTGTTCAATAGCTGTAAGGCCATGGGCATTAGGGATGTTAGTGTAAAGGGAGGGGGCATCACCACTGATGAGAAGGGCACCATACGGTTATGGGACAGAAACTGTGGAGAGTCGGTAGAGGAAATGATCTTTTATATAGGGGGATAGGTTGCTGGTAACAGGCTGAAGTTGTTGGTCTCCTTGTGCAGAGAGGGCACAGTCACTGGCCACAATGGGGCATACTGGGTAGTTGAGTTTATGGACTTCAGGATGCATGTAGAAGGTAGGAGTGCAGGGAGCGGTAGGGGTGAGGAGAGAGACAGACTGAGAGGAGAGGTTCTGGGCCGGGCCTAAGGATTTGATGAGAGACTGGAGATCTTGTTGGATTTCTGGTATGAGGCCACTGTGGCAGGGTTTGTAGATGGATGATTCTGGCAGCTGGTGCAGTCCTTCTATCAGGTAATCCTTGTTGATCAAAACCACCATGGGTGAGTCTTTAACAGCAGGTAGGATGAAAAGTTTGGGATAAGTTTTTAGGTGGTGGATTGTGAATCGTTCTGCAGGTTTAAGGTTAGTCTGAATGTTGACGAATTTGGGGACCACTAGTGAGGCAAGGTTTGAGGTTAACAAATTCTGGAATGTTAACAGGGGTTGATTTGGGGGTAGTTGGGGTGGGTCACAACTTGATGGAGGAGTGAACTGAGTCAGGCAGGATTCAACATTGGTCTTTGGTTGAGTCTGTTTGGTAGGATTGCTATAGAGAAAGTTTTTCCGCTGTAAGAGCCAGAAGAAGGATGACTTATTTGGTTGCAGGGCAAAATATAAGGCCTTGGAAAGGACTGCTGCCTCTGTGGGACTAAGGCTTTTGGTGGAAAGCTTCATGTCTGTGTTTTGAGTCTGTTTAGGTTCAGGATTCTGTATGGTGGTGGGAGGAGGTTTCTGAGAGTGTTAATAAATGTAGTAGGTCTGTGAGGCAGGGTTTGTCAGATGTGAGGGGATGTGGGGCAGGTTTGGTGGGTGTTGTAGGGGTCTTGGATAGTGGTAGTCCGAGGTGAGAGCACGTAATGTACCCTCTTTCGTCCGGGGTGAAAATCAAATATCAAGTGACAAACTTTCAATTCATTTAAATGCTATTTCAAACCCTGAGATTATGATGATCAATTGATGACACCCCACCAGCTTGGGTGGTCTGTATCTACAACAGACGATGTTAAGCTTAATATTTAGACAAAAGAATGATACATCACAGAATACTAAAACTAATTAAAATACCTTACCTTTAGATGCTGAATTTGGTCTTATTGTCTTGATTCTCGCCATGGTGCATTCCATCCATCTAACATTGTTAATATTAGGTCCGGATCTTTGTGTGCTAATGAAAACTGGTACTCACTTTTTGTTTTACTATTGATTCTTCACTTTTATTAATTTAACTTTTTCACAATAATTTCCATTTTCATATCACATACAATTTATAGATACTCTCTATATAAGTCGACAGACATCCTTCTGTACTCCCATCAACAGTCCACCTCACAAAACCACGATCTCCCCACAACAGTCCAACTCACTCACTCCAACAGTCACCTTAACAATGTCTGACTCTCTACCTTTCACACACGAATGTCTTTGGCTCACACTGGTGCCAACATATTCTCCAGAAATAAACAAATAAAGTTCACATTATAGAATAATATAATAAAAAAAGATTTGGGCAAAATTAAATACTACATACAATAATATTAAATTAAAAAAATCATAGAAATGAAATTGGAGCACTGACCCTCCAAGGGCAGATGCGACTATAAGGGTGGTATCGCACTCTTCAGTAGTCCGTTACATTACACACACCCCTCAAGATTTCATGCAAAAGTATTTTGCAAGAGATCTCGACAGATACGCAAAGCCACGAACCACTGGTTTTTTTTATGTAATTAATGTAATCTTCAATAGTTGTCTTCTCGTCTCTTTCTGCTGGTCTTCTCCTCTTGAATTTGTCCCCTTAATCGCCTCATCTGTCAAATTATATCATGGTAATTTTCCTGAAATCTTACAACACTTAATTAGTAACATATAAATACATTGGTATCTCACCCAGGATGCCTCTTCCCTACCATACTGGGTTTGATTACCAGAGTTCACTTACATATTTATATAATGATTGTACAAATATATTAGACACTAAAAGTAAGACATAAAAGAGATAAATGTGGTCTTATATCGACTTGGTTTTGACATCAGCTAAAAAGGTTATTTTCAATTTAGTTCAGGCATCTACTGAGAAATATGTGGCTAATATTTTTTTTATGTAAAGAGTATCATTTGAACAATCTCAGTTAAATAAGCGTCTCAGCGTCCTCATATCAATAAGTTTTCCATAATGTAATGTAAAATAGTTAAAAAGTGAGAGTTTAGAAATGGCAGTGCAATGGAATCATGTTACCCCAGCCATCATCAGTGGTATCATGCTTCACCTGTACATATGTATAAAATAATTCAAATGTACAAAATTCAGAGGTGGCATTGCAATGGGAATCTGTAAACCCCATCAAATGTAGTGGGAAAATACTTTTCTCACAAATATAAATTAAATAGTAATAAAGTGAATACATGTAAATACTACACAAAGTTTTGTGTTTGTCAGTTCTTGCATGTACTTTATCCTCTAATCCTAATCCACTCCATACTGACACTCATCCAACCTATACTTATCTCATATTCTGTGTCTATACAAGATCAATTTCTTTCAGAGTTAGTCAGTAAAACATAAATCTGCGGAGATACAGAGCTCCATCCACATAAAAGTGTTGTTGTTTTCTCAACTGATCAGAACAGAAGCTAGCAATTGCTTGGTCAGGTCAGATTTTCAATATAAGATAATAAAATAGCAAACACACTTCTAATCCTAAAATTCAAAGAAAATATAAATACATATATATGAAAATTCCCTCTACTCATGGCATAGGCAATGTGTAATCATGTAAAGTGTACATCTATGTACAGTGTGTAGTCCTCTCTCCATATCCAGTTCCTTTGTCACATAAACATGTAGATTAGTTAATTATATTGCAGAATCATCCACCTTCTGCCACCTATACTCAGCCTTCAATCAATCTTGGCCATATGCACAGGACGCAAGACTAAACAGTATGCAGAAGTCCAACCAGTACCAAGGCGCACGGTGTCTATGTGTCTCCATGAGAACCACATAGTATACACAACTGTGGCAAGACAGGATCACCATCACTATTAGAGTATGAACGCTGGTTCACTCAAGATTAATTGCAGTTTTTCATCCTCATACTTCAACTCACATAGTTTGTACTAAAGACAGGTTACTTTGGTCATAAATTCTCGCAGTCACATATCCATATCGTAGCATATAAGTCACTTCACAAGTGTAAACTTGTGGTTAGTGTAGTTGCCTATGTCATAATACATGATGTCTACTCCCCATTTCATTAAACCCTACTGAGCTGACCACAACAAAACCAAAGTTTCATAGCTTTGTGCATAAGTAAGTGAAATAGTCAGCATTTTGATATCTGCAGTTTCAATGTATATCTTCAGTAAGTGATTAATTCCAGATTTCTAATGTCATTTAGAGTGTACAGTTTTATCATATACAGACTGCTTTCACAGTTATTTCATAGCTTTCAGAATCAAATCTTGACAGAATTACATAAGTGTTTGTGTATTACAGACACAACATTGTCAGTGCCAAGGTAAGTTTCGAATGAGATGTCTCAGTGGTATAGAACAAACGTCACACCTCCAGAATTTTGACTAAGTAATAACGCAAGGCATAAAGAAATTTAAATATTACATAAAAAAGGATTCACGAATAAAAGTTTACCACTGAAAAATCTCATCTACTGTTATTTCTCTCCAGTCCTATCATTGTGTTTTTATGTTAGGTATCAGTAAATCAAAATGTACATTTCTAAAGGGTATGGTATCCTATTAAATCCATATATACTTGAGGTAATAGTAGATAAGCCTCACAACAGGCAATGGTACAAATTATTATACTTAAGTACTCATATTTTGTGAGTTATGCCTCAACAAGAAAAACAATGTATAGCATATATAAGTGTTCTAAAACTATAGTTCAGCTAAGTTTCTCACAGAAATGATAATTGTTTCACTGGTTCAAGAGTAAATGCCTGTCCAGGTATCTACTAATGTGCACAGTGCACATGTTTTCAAACAAGATAAGACTAATGATCTGTCTTGAACTGCAGTTTGCGACGGGACACGGCCCATTGAACACATGCTGATGTGAGGTGGAGTGTACACCATTAAGTTAAGTTATTCTTTTGACTTTGTTCACATGTACTTTTATGTGTCATCTTTTTCTTTTATAAATATATAGCTATGCTGAGCTTTTAATTACTGACAAAGGTCTTTATAGACACTTTTGAGTTTATTGTTCTGAAGAAGGTGTAGTTATCTACACCGAAACCTAGGTAAACACTAGGTGTTTTTTCGCAATCGAGGCGGATCTCAGTCCATTAATAAAACATAGGAACACCCACCTACATCCCCCCTCACATCACTTTCTTCCTGCCTAAACAAATTATTCATTATCTCCCCACTAACCTCTGAATCTTCCTTACTAATGTGTCTAGAATTATCTGTGCTCATAGCTTTCTCACTGACTTTCTGCCAAAACTGTTTATCAAATGGTCTCTTATCAATTTCCAGTGCTCTTGTCATGTTATTACCATGTCTTCTTCTGTAATCATTTTGCCCATACCTATTCTGATTCCACTTAGCCTGATTTCTAGCATTATATCTGTTTGTCCCAAACTGACAGGCCCTCATTGGGTCAGCTCTTAGTTTAACCGGCCTTGCCCATTCCCATCTTGTCTTCTATCTGGATTTTCTCATTGCCTGTTTCTGTTCCCACCATAATAATTACCTCCCTTATTCTCATGTTGGCGCCAGTTGCTATTCTCTCCTCTATTGAAATCTCCCTGAAAATTACCTTGACGATCCTGCTGATTATTCCCATTATTAGAATTTTGGTTCCACCCTCCATGATTTTGTTCATAATGAAGCCCATTAAATCTTTTGCTTCTTTCTAATGCACGATCCAATTTCTCCACGTAATTCAAAAATTGTTCAACTGAATCATCTGGCCCATATACCAAGTCCCACTGAACTCTATTTGGTAACCTGCTTTTTAGAGCGTCTACTTGCGTTAGTTCATCAAAAGGTCTGTCTAAATGCGCCAACTTTCTTAGCTGTTTCTCGCAAAATTCCCTCATTGTACCATCACATTCTTTATAATTAGCCCCATTAAGAAAATCACTTTTGATTTTGGCCTGAACAGATGCTGAGAAAAATTTGTTCAAAAAACTTTTTTCGAATTGACTATAGGTTAAATCAGAACTGGCGGTTAGATTAGCCCACTACAATGCTTCTCCATCTAAGATTTTTTTAACAAATTTGATCTTTACAGTGTCACTCATTTCGAACGAAAATTTGTCACGACAGTTCATAATGAAATCAACTGGGTGTAATTTTCCGTCTCCCGGAAAATTACGCACGTTTGTACCTGGCCAAAATCCGTTAAATGAAGTCGCTACTGATTTCATAGCTAAATTATCCCGAATTTCATTTAATTGTTTCTGTAGTCGAACTACCTCATACTCATTGTCTTTAATTACATTGTTACAAGAATCTACATTATGTTCAATAATTTTCACTTTTTCTGTTACCTTGTTTTCGAACAATGACAATTTGTCATCGACATTTTTCGTATGTAAGTCGATTCTGGTAATCATTTCCCTATCTTTAATTTTTCTCTCACTCGAAAATGATTCAAAATACTTCGCGGTTTCTTCCACTTCCCGTTTGATTGTTAATTCGACTTCATTGAGTTTATCTTCCACATTGTCTACCCTATCTTCAATTTCGTCTGTTCGCTCCTCCAAACTGGTTTTCGTCTCTTTCATTTCCGATCTGATAGTTGAACATTCATTAAAAAATTCCTTAGCCAATTGGCTATTTTCTTTTAAAAGCTTCTCTTCTAAATCAGACACTTTCTTTTCCATACTTTTCGCGTTTTCTGTAATTACATTAGTCAAGAAACTAAATTGTTCAGAACATTGCTTATTCAAACAACTAAACCGTTTGTTCAAAGTATCGAATTGTTCAGCATTCTGTGTTAACAGTAATTGCAACATAGCGGAAATATCTAATTCTTCAACCTTTCCTTCCGATTTTTTACCTGCCATTTCTGTACTAGCACTTGCTTGAACACTTTCGATAGACTTTTTATCCCCCTGCTGATTTTGTTCCAACTCGTCTGTCACGGTCATTTTTAATAGAATTAAGAAACTCTTGCTCCGACAAAACGCCCAAAATGTCAACAATACAAATAACTTAATAGATGTACTTATCACGTTTTTCCGCGTGGTCCCACGTCCGTTATTATTCACTTTTCTTATTCTTGTTGGGTTGTTACTTCCATTTGTCAGTAGATTATATTTCCTTTCATTTAGATCGTTCTCCTCTTCTTTCTAATACATTATTAGTCCATACCTGTTAACATAAAACGAGTATCAGTCCAATAATGCAATGGATCCCGGACGAGCCCCCAATTGTAATGTACACTCTTTCGTCCGGGGTGAAAATCAAATATCAAGCGACAAATTTTCAATTCATTTAAATGCTATTTCAAACCCTGAGATTATGATGATCAATTGACGACACCCCACCAGCTTGGGTGGTCTGTATCTTCAACAGACGATGTTAAGCTTAATATTTAGACAAAAGAATGATACATCACAGAATACTAAAACTAATTAAAATACCTTACCTTTAGATACTGAATTTGGTCTCATTGTCTTGATTCTCGCCATGGTGCGTTCCATCCATCTAACATTGCTAATATTAGGTCCGGGTCTTTGTGTGCTAATGAAAACTGGTACTCGCTTTTTGTTTTACTATTGTTTCTTCATTTTTATTAATTTAACTTTTTCACAATAATTTCCATTTTCATATCACATACTATTCATAGATACTCTCTATGTAAGTCGACAGACTTCCTTCCGTACTCCCATCAACAGTCCACCTCACAAAACCACGATCTCCCCACAACAGTCCAACTAACTCACTCCAACAGTCACCTTAACAATGTCCGGCTCTCTACCTTTCACACACGAATGTCCTTGGCTCACACTGGTGCCAACATATTCTCCAGAAATTAACAAATAAAGTTCACATTATAGAATAATATAATAAAAAAAGATTTGGGCAAAATTAAATACTACATACAATAATATTCAATAAAAAAAATCATAGAAATGAAATTGGAGCACTGACCCTGCAAGGGCAGATGCGACAGGGTGGTATCGCACTCTTCAGTAGTCCGTTACATTACAAGCAGGAGATGAACCGACTGGAGAGTTTTGTTGAGATGGCTTTGTGCCTGTTGCTCTAGTTCCTGAAGGGCAACAGTGTCATTGTGAGAGATGGGTTAAAGGATTTAGGATACGCAGCAGGTGAATTTTATGAGTAGGTAGGAAGTACTGCAAGAAGGTTTGGGCCAGTTTCACACAATTTTGAAGGATTATGTTGGTGGGGGCTAAGGACTGGCGAAATCTGAACAGATGGAGGTCATTGCATCCAGAAATTGGTAATTTAATGGTAAGGCCATTTGGGGGAATTTCATGAGACAGGCAACTATGCAGGAACAGTACATGTGACTAGATTCTAGCTGGAGTTAAGGGAACCTTTCCATACTGGTGCAGATGATGTAAGATAAAAATGCAGTAAAAATACGTAAATAAGATGGAAATTCGTGTGAAAAAGATTCTAAAAAATACGCAGGAAAAATCACAAGAAGGTGAAGCAGTCACTTAATTGAAGAATGTTGTGTTGGTCAGCATGCTTAGCAACTGGGTGGTCCAACTTTTTGTTGTTCAGTTTGTCGGTAGCCATTCATAAGGACAGATAGCTTGTTGATTGTCATGCCCACATGGAACACAGCAGAGTGGTGACACTGCCTTTGATGAGATGCTTGTGACCAGACTGGATTGGTGGTGGTGGGAGGAGGTATGGGGCAGATCTTGCATCTAAGTCTATAACAGAGACATGAACCATGTGGCAAGGAGTGGAGTAGGGATGGACGAGGAGATTGTGTAGATTCGGTGGGCAGTGCATTACCACTGTGGGAGGGATGGGAAGGATGGTGGGAATGATATGATTCATTTCATGGCACAAACAGAGGTAGTTTAAACCATGGTGGAGAATGTGCAGTTGCTTGCAATCTGGCCTCAGCAGCCAAAGACAGTCATCACATCTCTCTATCTCTCTCTCTCTCTCTCTCTGTGTGTGTGTGTGTGTGTGTGTGTGTGTGAGAGAGAGAGAGAGAGAGAGAGAGAGAGAGAGAGAGAGAGAGAGAGAGAGAGAGAGAGAGATGTCTACTTTAGAAGAAGGCCTTTTGGCCAAAAGTTTACTTGTTTAGCAGTCCTTTTGTTGTGCCTGTCTACGACTCAACATTTCTACTATTTGGTAGGTAGTAATCTATGCTTCTCATAATATTGCCATTAGTCCATCCTGGATTTTCCATTGCTTGATTTTGCCTAATGAATTTTCTTCCATGCTGCACCAAAGTGCTGTTTTCCTTTGTTATTATTTTATAATGCATTATTTTACTCAGTGTCCTTTCTTTTATCTCTCTTCCTTCCTGTGTGTTACATGCCACCTTCCAGACTGCACAACATTCTATGACTTACAAGCCACACTGTGTCAGCCGTCTTGTCCATGCACAACACAGGGTATGTGACTGCTCTGATTGATGGTGCAGATCTTATATGCCTCCAATATCATTAATCCTAGACCTTCAAACTGATCACTCTTCCTGCCTCACTCTAGAATATTTTTACATGTTATTTTCCGTACCTTCCTTGCCACACAAACTTGTACCTCATCCTATGAACCCCCTCACCAACCCCCACTCTTTCTCCTCTCTGATTCCAGTATTCTAACATCACCGAAACTAGTCACATCTGCTGTCCCCTTCTTTATACAAATCTGCCCACTGACCTGCAACACACATTATGTTCATTTTATTTATTTTTATATTTGATCTTATTGTGTTTTCACGTTTATTTCAGTTTGTTTTAACCTTTATATATTGGCCCTGCTCCCTCAGGTTTCATCTTGTTTCTCCAACTTCATCCATTCTGTCCAGATGTATTTTTGTGAATTTTTTTGCACATATTTCTACATCATCTATGTATTTTTACACGTATTTATCCTCCCCATGGATCATTGCTACTTCTATCTGTGCCAGTGCAGAAAAGTTTCCTTATCTGTAGCCAGAACCCAGTCCCATATACTTTTCCTGCATTATTGTGTGGTCATGGAATGCCTCCAAATGACCTTACCATCAAATTACTCATGTCAGCTAGCTGCAACCCTTCCTTCCACAATGACCGCCATCTGTTCACATACTACCAGTCCTTAGCCCTGACCAACTTAGTCCAGCAAAACCATGTAATCAGGGTGATACCTCGTTTTAATACCTCCTTTCTATCTGTAAAATTCTCCTGTTCTGAGATTCCAAATTCCTCTATCTTATCCCTCACACTAAAACTCTCACCCTCCAGTAAACTGAACAGCATGTACAATACCACCTCAAAAACTCTTCAACCAGTACACCTCATACTCCTGCCTTGGACATCCCTCTCCATCATCCTTAAAGTGCCCTTCAAACATCCCTCACATCACCTCATAGCTGACAAACCCAACCTCACAGATCTGTTACATTTAACACACCCTCATAATCTCACTCCCACTGCCATATAGAATACAGAACCTAAACACACCTAAAACATAGACATGAGCCATTCCTGCAAAAGCCTTAGTCCTTCAGAAGTGTCAGTCATTTCTAAGGCTTGCACCTTTCACTCCACTCCCAAATTCAATCAAGTTGGAATGGTTAAAGACATTCTCTCATCATCTTAGCCATTATAATGGAAACACTTTTCCAGCATTAACCATATCCATCAGACTAAACCCCAAACCAATGATAAACCCTCAATGACTCAGTTCAATCCTCCATCCATCTGTGATCTGTCCCACTGCCTACAAATCAGCCCCTTTTAACATGCCAGAATTTCTTAAGCTCAAACTTAGCTTCACCACTGTTCCACAAATCCTCAACATGCAAGATAACACAACAGAAAGAACTACAATCCACCATCTCAAAACTTATCCCAAACCTCCCACAGTGATTTTGATCCACGAGGATTACCTGATAGAAGGGCTCCACCAGCTGCTAGATTCATCCACCTAAAAACCCAGCCACAGTGACCCCATTTGAGAAATCCAACAGGATCTCCAGTCTCTTGTCAAATCCTTAGGCCAAGCCCAGAACCTCTCCCTTAAGTCTCTCTCTCTCTCCTACCACTCCCTGCACTTTCTACATGCTTCCTGAAGTCCATAAACCCAACCACCTAGGATGCCCAGTTGTGGCCAGTTACTGTGGCCTCAATCAGAGAATCTCTGCACAGGGAGACCAACACCTTCAGCCTATTACTTGCAACCTGTCCTCCTATATGAATTATACTAATAATTTCCTCTGCCGACTCTCCACAGTTCCTGTTCCTTAACCATGCCTTTCTCATCAGTGGTGATGCCCCATCCCTTTATACTAACATCCCTAATGTCCATGGCCTTACCACTATTGAACACTACCTTTCCCAAAGCCCCACAGATTGCAGACTAACCACCTCCTTCCTAATTGCCATGACAAACAATGTCCTAACCCAACATTACTTCTCCTTTGAAGGCATTACCTACAAACAAATACAGGGTATGGTTACGGGCACCCACATGGCACCATCCTATGCCAACCTATTCGTGGCCCACCCAGAATCCCAAAGCCCTCACTCAGTTCAGATTCACTGATGACATCTTATGGATCTGGATCGAGTGTGAGGACATAGTATCCACATTCCTCCAGAACCTCAACATCTTTTCCCCCACTCATTTCATCTGGTCCTCCTCAATCCAAGAAGCCACCTTCCTCAATGATGAACTCCGCCTCAAAGATGGCTACATCAATACCTCTGTCCACATCATACCTACCAAGCAGCAGCAATAATTCCACTTCAACAGCTGCCACCCATTGCATATCAAGAAATCCCTTCCATACTGCAAAGCAGCTGTGGCCATTGCATATTTAGGGATGAGCGGTTCCCCTCCAAACAGATGATGGCTATCACTGGGCCTTCACAGATTGAAATTAGCCTCCAAACCTTGTACAGAAACCGACTTTCCCCATCTTCTCCCTCCATTCACCCACTATCTCCCAAAGTCCCACTGATTGACCACCCAGGAGCATTGCCACCCTGACCCAGCACCACCCAGGACTAGATCAACTGAATCACAATCTCCGTCAGTGTTTTGACTACCTCTCAATGTGCCCTGAAATGAAGGACATCCTACCCACTATCCTTCCTATCGCAACCCCAGTGGTATTCTGCCATCCTCTGAGCCTACACAATATCATTGTCCATCCCTGTTCCACTCCTGCTCACAACCTCTTGGCTCATGGTTCACATCCCTGTAATAGATGCAAGACCCATCCCATACATCTTTCCACCATTACCTCTTAAAGTCCGTTCACAAGCATCACCCATCCATTTGAACAAAGGGCTACCTGTTAAATCAGGCATGTGATATACAAGTTAAAGTGTAACCACTGTGGAGCATTCTACATGGGCATGACAACCAACAAGCTGTATGTCTGCAAGAATGGCCACCAACAAACGGTGTCCAAGAAACAGCTGGACCACCAGTTGTGAAGCATGCTGCCGAAGACATCATTTTTCTCTTCAATGCTGGCTTCACAGCCTGCACCATCTGGATTTTTCTTACCAACCAGCTTTTCTGAACTTCACAGGTGTGAACTCTCCCTGCAATGTATCCTATGTTCCCATAACCCCATGGTCTCAACCTTCGTTAGTCACTCTCTTTCACCCACCTATCCCTTTCCCTCCTCCCACTCCAGCATTATACACCCTCCTGTTTCACCAATGGACCCACAGTCTTTTTACTTCTCTTATGTTCCATTCACTCCTGTCTGCCCCCTCCCTCCCCCATCTAATCACCTAGGTGCCCTACCCTACCCCCACCACGTCCTTAGGCCCTGTATGCTCCCACAAGCAGCACTTTACCATTCCTCATCCCTACCCTGATATCCTTCCCTATCACCATACCAGCCTCCTGCTCACCCCCACGACTTACACTGCTTCTTCCATCACGAGAAGTTGCACATCTGGCTTCGGTGGCCAGTGCCAGTTGTCACATGCATGCAAGTTGTGTGTGTGTGTGTGTGTGTTTTTGTCTCCTTCACCAACTGGCAGAGCACTTACTTGCTAAGCAGTCTTTTTGCTGTGCCTGCCTGTGACACAACATCTCCACTATATGGTGAGTAGTAATCTATCCTTTTCATAATACTATCATTATTCCATCCTGGATTTTCCATTATTTGATTAAGCAGTTTGGAATATTGACCACTGCCTCGAGGTAGATTTATTCAGTTGTCAATGGCAGTTTGAGATTACTGGTAATAGAGATATTCACAGATGCGGTATCCGAAGGGATAATTAACTGCACTTCCTACTAGTGAATCTAAGAAAAAGAACGGAAATGCACAGCTGTAAAGCTCTTTGATAATCAGACTATGGGAATAAAATGTTTGACAGACAGAAGTGTTTTCAAATGTAAATTAAAGTTGTTTGTCTTTGACAACACCTTCTAGGACAGATACACACACACACACCCACCCACCCACACACACACACACACACACACACACACACACACACACACACACTTGTGGTGTAGCGAATATTGTCAATACAATGGGATTTTTCTTCCTTTTTTTTCTTATTCTTGTTCTTCACTTCAAGGAGTCTTCTTATAGACTGTTCCATCTTCACAAAAGCCACCTTTCCTTGGTCTCTCTAGATCTCTCTTTCCTTTAGGTCTATAGTCTGACCATTATTTCTGCCCCCAGTCTTTCAATATACTTCTTCCATTTAGTTATCCTGTATTCTGTCCTTTCATTCATGCAAAATATATTTAATTTTATCTGTGACAGTACATCTTTCACTTTTCTTAAAAATTTCATTTCAATTGACAGTTTCCATCTTGGGTCTTTCTTATTATTATCCAGGGCACACTTCAGTATGTGAGCGTAAGTGTTGTGATTACTAATTAAAATTTCGTCTTTGTGTCTTTTCTGTGGTTTTATTGGCTATTGTTCTATGTCCAGTAGCACATACCATTTGAAATTTGCTTAACTTACTGGGGATTTCATTATCATATTCACAACTTATATCATTACCCAATAACTGAAAGTGACATACATGTTTCCACTTAAACAGTGGAAACTCGATATAGGAATATCAACAATATAAGGAAAAGGTGCATTATTTTCATGTATTTAGTAAATAGCCACACTGTGACAATCAACAAAAAATGTAAAGCATGTAGATATATGTTAATTTAGTATCTACTGAATCTGCAGGAGCAATGAGATATTATGTGAATTCAATAAAGAAAAAGAGTTCTATAGCAGAAGCAACATAGAGAAACCTCATGCTACTGCCTCATGTGTATATCCCGTTTCTATCGTTTAAGTACCTGCAGATTTTACATGAGGATCTATTTTAAAATTTTATTTATTAGTGTTGAGTAGCCAAGTTATTGTGAAGCATGTGCAGAATTAAAATACTTGTCGAGAATATTTAGATACATGATGAGTTATTATGCTGACTGGGTTTCAAAAACATTGAAATATGTGACACCAAAAAATGATTTTGTATCCCGAGAAAGCCCTTGGATTCAAAATTCACTCTTCTTGTAGGCGCAAATAGTATAAAGGAGTTTGTTAACAGCTAATTATTAATATGGTGTACATAATTAAATCATAACATCTGGTACTTTAATATTATCCATCTTAAGGAAGAGAGGTAGTGATTGTTATATTTTAACAGTAAGATCTGGTAGTATTCAACCATTTTTTGTCTTACACGCAACTCAACAACCTGTTCAGAGAGACAATGCTCTCATCATTAGGTTGTCAAATTCATCGCATGAGCTGTGTTTGACAACTTGATGAAGTGATCACTCTCTTTCAAAGTGGGGTATTGAGCTGTGTATAGTACGTAGAACTCTTGAATGTTACCAATTATTACTGTTACAGCTGTTTCTTTTTTTAAGTATTCCAGAACATTCTTTCGCACAATGAAATCTATGGAACACATTGGATGAGTGAATTTTGTGATTCCTGACCTGTAATGAATATTAATCTTGACGACACCGGACAGTAGCTTTGGATGATGTAGGTATTCATT
Source organism: Schistocerca gregaria (assembly GCF_023897955.1). NCBI lineage: Eukaryota > Metazoa > Arthropoda > Insecta > Orthoptera > Acrididae > Schistocerca > Schistocerca gregaria. The sequence continues at coordinate 756,447,669 of NC_064921.1, forward strand.
GTTTTTGTATTTCTCTTTCATAAGCTCTGCTGTGCTTATTGGATTATTACAATGAGGTAACAGAAACTACCAAGAGTTGTTTTGGTGATTTTGGCCCTTGTCCCACTAGCCTAAAAGTGGGATCTTGAGGATTATTTTTTATGAATCACAGCAACAAGAAACCATCCCAGATATAATCAGCAACAAGAAACTGTCCCAGATATAATCAAGTATTCCATCATCAAATCTTTTTCTAAAAAGCCAAATCTGAAAGCGATATTTCTAATGAGCTTCTTGAAATTTCTCATACAACTAGTTCATGGAAGGTTAACGGACCATCTCAACTACCACAACTTAATGAAGACAAACTAATTTAGATTCCAGCAGGCTGTATCACCTGAACAGGTAAATAATGAGTTGTTGATAGGCATGCACAAAAGAAAGAAAACTTGCTGGCTTTCTGAGTAAAATACACACAGAAAACACCCACACGTATTTTACTCTAGATGGAAAAAGGATTCCTGTGAAAGCTAGCAAGTTTTCTTTCTTTTATATCTGCTTATCAGCAACTCAATTCTCATGTTTTTCGAAGTGTGGTCTCATTTAATTCTGAAGTATTTACATTCTACCAGACTCTTCCTACAACACACGTACCACTGAACAAGTTTTTATTTATTAACGAAACCTTAGAATCAATTAATACAAGAATATCTCCTACTGTAATCTTTTCAATGGTTTTGACTGTGTCAGCCACCAGATTCTTTTGACAAAGACGGACTTTTATGGGTGAAGTGGATTCACTGGAATTTGCATTAAATCCTGTCTGAACGACAGAAAGCATAACGTTTTGTTGAGTGTGTTACACCAGTACGTGTTCAGTGCTGTCAAACAGTTTCTTAAGCAATAGCCAACAAAAAACGTCCATCTGTACTTTATATGAGTACCAAACCTAATTGGGCAAATTCTCTGTGTGGGAGCTAAATCTTTACCTCTGTACCATTTGCAGTAATTTAAATCCTAAAAGGTTTATTTTCTGATTTGGTTGGTACGTATGAGCAATCTGACGCCAGAATACTTTTGAGTATAACCCACAGAATTCTATAGCACGTTGTAATATATTTTTATTCAATATAACTTGTTAATTATAAATAAATATTTGAATAATGCTCTTATATCGAACAGTCCCTTTATATAATATACCTTAAATTGCATGTTACTTTGTAATAATCTTTGTAAGACGTATTCTTTGGCTCGGAAAGTTAATTATTCGCCAAATCATTAAACAAAATTTGAAATAACAGAAAAGTTCTTCGAGCGTTTTAAAGTTCGTCCTCAGTTTAACTTCATAACTTTAACTACGTTTTGTATCACGCTTATTGGACACTGTGGAAAATATCAGTGGTACCGCCGTTCCCCCAACGATATACGTCGGGAACGAAAATTACTCTTTTTAGAGTAAGTTCTACTATTATGAGTTTATTTTGTTCATAAACTATGTATTATCTTTCACGGCCGTTAAACCAACGCTCTTAAGATTTAAAAATTCATTCACTTTATCGTTTCTCAATTCTTTTGACTTCTGCAGCTTCAGTCGGCCTTGCCCAATTGCGCACTGGCGTTACACCGGTGTAAAGCAAAGTGAAAACTGTCGCGCACAAAATATTTACTACTCTCTGTCAGCTGTAGAAGTTGACAGCCGATCGTAGTTCCAATTCTGGTCAGCAGATGGCAGCAAGTAACAACGCTTTCTGCCGCCAAGCTCGGTTTCTTGGGAGAGCCTCGGCTCCTGGCAGAATCCTTGTCGATCAGTCGCCGCAGTCGACTTGCTGGGTCGGACGCGTGCGGTCCTGTGTAGCGGTCGAGTGGCTTGTTTAGTTTTAGTGTGCTTCTGTCACGCTGAGTGGGAGGTGCAGGTTAAGTATTTGTTCTCATCGCAGTGAATTCAGTGTACATGCTGTGACAGTGGCCTTTGCGGCACATACTGTGATAAACATTGCTCTCCTGCCGGAGCTATACTACTTAGTCTTTGTGAATAAGAACATCTGTTTCAACTAGCGGCCCTTGCTGTAGACAGTCACCCAGAGGAAGATATGTGCTTTTCCATGTGGTAAGTCTACATGTTACTTATGGAGCTTAGTTCATTTTACATATATCGATAGTGCTCTGTAGAGCAAGCAATTTTCGTTTTGAAAGTTTTCTTGTTGAAAGCTTTGTTTCGTGAAAAAGGAAAAGCTGCCAATCCGGCCGTTGTGTGCACGAACAAGAACGAATAGTGGTTGCAACACCCATGTCCAGAAATCACCAGGGATTTGCGTAACTAGAAACTAATCTTGTTGCATGCTGTCGTTCACTGGGTTCGAAACTGGACCTTCACTTGGCCGCGTATCCAGCTGTTTCCGTACACCATATTGTTTGTGAGCTATAGTTTGCATAATTTTGGCCATACTGTGGAAGAACGTAAAAGTCTACTCAGTCTCTGACAATTTGCTTCACAATGGAAGCCCCTTGTACGATAACTTTGCTCTTTGGCTAGTAATTCACCAGTTAGCTTGTCTTAACGTCGTGTGTTGGAGGTAACTGTCATTGACTCTGAGGATAAATTGTTGCACCAGTTCTGTTAAATCAATCTCTGCGCAAGGATAGAAAAAGATCTTGAGGAATATTCTTTTCTGTAAGTTGCGTCCTCGGAACACGAACATGAGGATTTGAGGCCCATTTTGCCTCCGAATCGGTCAGCAGATGCAACAGTTTGGTTGCACTTGATTTTGGCATGATGCTGCGAAGTTGGTTTCTCAAACTTACATAATTGTATTTTCAGTTATATTCACAATGAAATGTTCAGTGTGACAGCACAGTCACGGAGCTGGACATAATGCGTTTGTTCTGTTGATTACTTCTTTTTAGATGCCCTCCGCCGCTTAACGTAATTACAGTATTTGCATTCCCTGCAGGGCTATACACAACCAACTGGTCTGACAGTTCATTTTTACACAGAGTACGGTAATTGCAAATTCCTGGGCCAATATATAGGGAAGAAACATTACAAGCTTAGGCGTTGCATATGCTGCTCACTGCGATTACCACGTAATGAGAACAAAAAAAGATATATATGGGTATTTATATTTGTGTGGGTCGCAGGGCACTACTAGCATTGAACCATATGGTATACATTTCCAGTCTGGTTGCATTTTCCAGGTGTGTGTTGTATAGGGACACGAGTTACATACATCGAGCATAGAATTAATGTGGTGTAAAAGATCTAAAGAAAAGTCAGTTTTCCAGCATGTTCACACCACTGGTAATGATCCAAAGTAACTAAACGCCAACGAATAGCAAAAATGTGATAAAAGCTCGAAAACTGCGTAATCATGTCATTGGAACCTTTTGCTACACCACTTTATTGGTTGTGATGGGCCTGAAACATTTCGTAGACCTATAGCAATGTTTGTTTATACGGAGACAGGTTTTAGGCTAGCTGCTGAAATGTAAGAAATACTCATTTAACAAACTTTTGCGTGATTATAAGCATACAAAGATTGATTTAATCTTACAAATTTCTCATTTGTGGTCTTGTTGACCAAAGAATTGGTTGTGGTCTGATTTCTGAAGTATGTAACTACATTCGTTCGTCACGAAACTTTAGCTAAATAATAACCCAAGTAACTTATAAATCTTTGGGTTTCCGGCAGTTGATCGCGGATATGCTCTGAGATATAACTGAGTCACGGCGCGAAAGATTCTCCTTCGTTCTTTCAGTGTACGCAGGTTGAATTGCACAAGACGCCAGTAATTGATTTGCCATAGTGACAGCACGCTACGCTAAGTAATTTAGTCTTACTTTGGTTACATGCATAGGTAAATACTGGGTAGTTGTTATAAGTTAAGTGCAGCTACTTATAGAGGTCCAATGTGGGCTGTAATTGTTGTATGGCAGGGATACGATAAAAAGATAGATGTGATAGTTGTTAGTGCGGGACCGACGTATGCTAAAAATTTTCGTTTTGGCCACCAAGTGGAACACTCTTGCTGTGGGTGCAAGAAAGATGTATAGAAATGTTACCGTATGTAATGGCTTATAAACGAAATGTGGATAGAAAAGGTCAAACAAGTGAGAAAGGCGTAATGTTATTAACAATTACGGGTTGTCAAGTGACAGCGTGGATGTCATACCGCCATACAGTGTACGATACCAGGTGTGCACCTTGAGGTCAAAACTGGAACTATTTTTTCATCATAAATCGGTTTGGCGATAAAGCATTAGCATATCTACAAAATTTCGCTGCCACAAGATAATTGCGGCCACATTGGACCCCCTTGAATAGCTGTACTTACAATTACAACTAACAGATGTTTCATCAGTATATTTTGTATCAGCATGAATGATGCTGCTGCCCCCCCTCCCCCATGTCAGAAGCTGAAAGTTATCTCTACTATATCACACACTGCGAAGTTCCACTTCAGTTAGTATTTTTGGACAAAATATTATGCTTTGAGACAGCGGAAGTTGAAGGCTAGTAGAGCTGCAGTGTGAAATGTGTCCACTTCAGCAACAGACAAAGAAAACCATGGTGGTGCCACTGCCATTTAGTGCATTCTGTAGGAGAACCTCCCGATGTTACGTTAGGAAGTAACAAGAAGCAACGTAAGTGAAAATGAACATTTTTGTTGGCCTTTGGGGCATGATCCGTTTTCTTAGGATATATTCAAAACTTCCCTGATGCATGTAAGCATATTCCGCTATATGGGAAAAAATCCAAATGAAATTTACACCAACTGGACTGACAGTTTGTCTTGAAAGACATCAGTTGCCGTTGACTGTGTAAAATATTTATTATTGACAGTTTATTCGTTAAGCTAAGTGCGGTAGTGGCAAAGTCATGGGTTACTATACAGGGAAGAAAAATTACAAGCTTAAGCGTTGCATATGCTGCTCACTGCGATCAATAAGAACAAAAATAGGTACATTTAGGTATTTACATTTGTGTGGGCCGCTGGCCAGTCAGCGGTGTGCCATATGGGAGTAACTGTGTATGAACATTTGATTCTGGTTTCTCACTGCAAACTACAGTGAAGCACTGCACGAAAGCTTTCCTGTCAAGAAATGTATCTCCATAATCTGCAAATAAATGTACGGTTACGGTTTGTGAGTGTTCGCGTTCCGTTCAGGTAAAATAAAATAAAAAAAAGCTCGCTCTTATAGAAATTTGACAAGAGACGTATGACCCATCTGGGAACGAAAACCTTCCGTTTTAGAATTAACGTGGATTCTGAAAACATTTTGTGGAATGTAGTTCGTTCATGAGACGCAGAAGATAGCAGCACCTGTGTTGATCAAGTGTTCCTAAAGTTCTGTAAGCTATTCAGTACTGTTCTCGACTATCGCCGAATGAACACAATACGGGCCTACGAAGATCAGACCACTCTGTGACTGGATTGAAGAGTTCCTAGCAAATGAGTGAGTTCATACATCCACGTCGCGTATCTTTCCGCAAGAAATATGCTTGTTTGTAACACGGCTAGTGTCTACTATGTGAATGCTGTGGCATCTGAAGCACTACCAACACGAACTGTTTAACAGCGACATTGCTGCGACTTCCCCTGACGCGGCTGTAGAGTCGCCCTGTATTAAATACTCTAGAAAGTTTTTTCCTTCGTTCAATAGGCAAGCCACCAGAAAAAATCATACAGAGAAGCCTTTCTGCGCCGGGGTTTTACCATGATAGCTGTTAAAGGTAATGAGAAGCCCAGTATTCTGTGCAGTAAAGTGTTAACAGCAGATTGTATGAAACGCAGCAAATTAAGATCACTTTGAAAGAAGCCGTGCAGGCGTTCTCAAACACAAAGAATTGCATTGGAATATATAATCATCATGCTATATTTTCCAGTCGGCATACACCGAATCGTTCTTAGAATCGCTGAAGCCAAGAAGCTTCATACAGTTAGAGAGGGTCTAATCACCAACCCTTGCTTAATAGATATGGTGGACCCACATCTAAGATAGCAACATCTGGAAAAGACAAAAAAGATATCTCTAACAACACGATTAGAAGCTCTATCAAGGACATGCGTTTGGATATTTTGGCTACAGTAATCAACGAAATGAGTCATTTTTTATACTACGTTTAGATAAATCGACTGATGTCGCATCTTGTTCCCAGCTGATTGTATTAGATAAATAAAAATGACTGTCTGAGAAAAGAACTAAACACTGCTACAAGCTTGGAAGGTGTTTACTGAGAAAGACATGCATGGGTCAAAGTTGGTAAGTGTACATACAGACAGAGCATCTTCCAAGCTGGGCTTTGGCTCTAGATTTCACACAGTGGCTAAACAAGTGACTCGAAATGCAACATTTAGCCACTGCATTATACATCGCTATGCTTTAGTAGTGAAAACACTTCTGCGTAGTTTGTTGAGTGTACTCACTCAGGTACAGTAGATTGTAAACTACATATGAGGTAGTGCAACAAACAAGAGTTCTCAAACAGTTGTGCAAAGAAGTCGGAGCCAAAGGAAAGGAACCAGGGGTCTTCGGGTGCATAACTTTTATCCATTACAAAATTTTCACTTGTGTCTAGCGATAATTGTTTGCGGCTCTACTGAGCTGTATATTAAACATTGCCGAGCCCGTCGTAAAATGCTATGGCTTCAGCAGTCATTTATCTTTGGTTTTTGAAGCTTTTGATTGGGAAATTATGCTGATTCCTTGGTGCGGCGGCGATTTGGGCCCCCTCCTGCAATTATGGGCAGGCTAAGGTTTACAAATAACAGCCGAAATAGCACCCTCAATATTTTTCTGCCACTTCCTCGTAACGCCCCTATCTAGTTGTAAAAAGTGACAGCAGCACTGTGACGTTCGGATTCCCTGCACAACTTGATCATGGCAGCAGTGTAAGTCCTGTCATCAGCCGCCCCCCCCCCCCCCCACCCCAAATTGCGTTAAGCAAGAAAGCTGAAGGCATCTAAATAATGCAATAAATCCCAGAACTTACTCCTGCTTGAAGTTTTGTAAGTAAATAATGTTGTAGATGGCATTGAAGTTGGATGTAGATTTTAAATTTTATTCTGTTTCTTCACTTAGAGCATTATCAGCAGTTGGTAACAATCGTTTTGACTTGTTTTTGTATCACATTTTTTAGTGTTTTTTTAGCATAACGTTATGGGAATGTAATAAATATCTTTATTTTCTAACTTTATTTCGTACCTGGATGGTCACCGTTGGTTTAATCATGCGAAGATGTGATTTCATATTGTTAAATCGAAAGGAGACATTCATCTCTGTTAATAACGTAAGAAGTTGTACTTTGCGCATAGTATCAAAGTAAGGTTGTTGTATATAAATCAAAGTAGTTTACCTTAAAAAATACAAAACGGATAGCACTCGTTTGGATACAATAAGTTTCGCGCACTTCTTATTAGTTATTGAGGCACAACACGTTTGCAAACTTCTCGAATGAGTTACGTCAAAACTTGTAATTTTAGAACCATGCTGCCTTTGCAAAATTTCTGCGGACGCCCATGAATTTAAATAGACTGTAATGAGCCTGGGATGGTGTTGGGCAGTTTCGTGCTGTTCTGATGACCTCCGTATATGCTCAAAGAATGAATTCCGTTCAAGAATTTCGTGAGTAGACGAACGCACGGTTATAACAAATACGAAGCGAGGTGGCGCGGTAGCTATATAATCACTGGAATCTCATTCTGGAGGCGTGTGAAGTTCAAATCCCCGTCTGGTAATCCGCGTTTAGATTAGCCACGGTTCCCCTAAATGGAATGCTGGGATGGTTCCTTCAAAGAAAGACTGCGTTAGATTGCCCCACCCCTCCGCCATCCTAGGCCATTCAGAATTTGTTCCGCTCCTATCAGTCGTTGCCGGCGGAGCATTAAATTCTAACCTTTCTTTTTGAAAAATAAGAGGATGCAGTTTCACATTTGTTGGTTTACCTTTTATCAAGTTTTGATACTTAGTGTCGTCACTACAGGATGATGAGTATTAACTGAACCTATCGATACTGTTTGTCGACACCATCCTGTGACGTAATGATGAGCGACGTGCGACGCCATACATGCGCAAACAGGGAAAGAATACGACAGACAGTCTGGTTTTGGTTTATTTTTAGAGATGTAGGTTGTGATGACAAACTGATCTGTAGATTACCCCGAAATCTAGGTTAGGTTGAAAGCTGCCAACTTTGTTGCGAACTGGCGAAGCCGTATCGAAGGCTTCATTTAATACGAAGACTGCATACTCTGAACATTTTCACAGCACTGTCTATAAATAACAGTACAGGTGGCATGATGACAGGTGGAGTTGGACTGCACGAGACGGATGCGGCAGAGCTTGCCATCGCAACATATGGAACCATGTATTGCGTTGTGCCCATTGGCTTCCACTTCTGCAAGTGGCTGCCACTTCTGCGGGGCTGAAGCATAACACGACCGACAATGGTTTACACTACTTTTTATGTTCGTCTAGCCCTGTCGTTCAATGCCTTGTGAGCTCCATAATGTGGGTCTATTCCGTTGGTAAGTACCCTATTTGAACCGCAGACGTGGCACGACTATGTGACTTCGGGTAAATAAGTTGGCTAATAAAACGAAAAATGTTTAACTTGTTTCATGAAAGAACGCAGTGACTTGTAGTCAAATGCAAAAATGAATTCATTGAGACAAAGAAATTTTTCGGGTATGAATAAGAATCCGTGAACCTTTTTGCAAGTGCAAAACAATAGGAGTGCTCACTTTATTGTTTCAGAGGTTGATAAAATGGGCGTTTTGTCTGCTTGCCGGGAAACTTCCAGCAGAGCAGTGAGAGTAATGGAAGTTGTTACGGAACTCTACTCCACGCGACGTCAATGAGTCACAGTGAAAGCGTAGCCAGTGAGAGGCACCGGAGAATTGCGATAAGGGAAACTTAAAACGATCTGCGCGCAGTGAATAAGGCGTAATTCTCGAACAAAATGACGCGAGGAAAATTACGACGTAATCCAGGTTCGTTAATATTCTGTGTAATTATGCAGTAATGAAGCGAGAACAGAGGCCACAAAATGATTGCCACCCGGAAGAGGAATCGTCGAATAACGCAATCGTGAAACAGGTCATAGCTCAGTAGTTCGTGTCAGTGTACAGTCTAATAGGAATGGCGTTTCCACATAAAGTAACTTCTGAGGCGTTAGAGATAGTTTTAGCCTCTTCGCATAGATGAACAGTGACACGCACAGGCCAATGCATTTCGGCGACTAAGTTACAGAGATACAGACACTAACTTTTTAATAGAACTGATATACTTGCGCCAGAACTGATTTGTGTTAAAGAAACTTAGTAGTGTGACTTTTGTAGGTCTGACAAATTACACAGCAAAAATACTTTGAATACTGGTATTTTTAAACAGTTGTTGCGAACGTCCGAATAACACGCTGCCCGGATGTTTACTCTACTGTCTACGAAAACTATCTTCGTTGAGATAAACGATACGTAGTGTTTACGCCATTCTCGGCGGAAAGTGCAGTAAACCTCTGTTAGAGCCACCCAAACAATCGCAACAGTAGCACAAAAGTACCATATTCCGTGTATTTTAACTTCGCGTATCTGTGTCGCAATGTTTTAAAAAAATGATAAAATGCCAGACTATGAATCCAAAAGTCTTGGTGTCGATCCCCGGTCAGTCCTAATTTTTGTCAGATTTTTCATCTCTGGCAATGTTTATTAACGTCAGAAACGCCAAGTAGGATTGTGGTTTGGAATCTACGATAAATTGTAGGTCCCCCTGTAACTGGCAAACGCAACGACATACCGCCTCAAATAGAACCATGTTGTTGAAATAATCAATCTTTGTGTTGACATCAGTTTAAAGTTAATTTTTCGTGAGGTAAGCAGTTGTTACTTTCTCTCGTACAAATGTGCTATTCTAGTGCAAAAATACAAATACTTTTTAAGTATCTCGATGATTAATGATGTCCCGGAAAAACTTCCACTGTTCCGTTAAGTAAAAAGCGTTTACAAGCATGAGTCCAGTTACTTAAGGTGAAATATTTCATAACTAGTCTTAAATACTGAGTGAACTGGAACTAAAGACAAAATTTCACAGATTACTTGGGGAAATGGAAGAGATACCATTCGCGGGTCAACATAAATATAATTGTTAGCAATTTTCTCGTTATTTTCTTGTCGAATCTGAGTAGTGATATTTAGTGTTTGGCAGCGGTACAGAAGAAACTAAATGCGTAAAAGTTGACTGGTCAGAATATAGGGGAGAAACAATAGGATAGGGTAGCAGGTGAGGTGGAACGAATAAAGCAGAAATACATTATGCTGAGAGAAGCATGTGCATTGTTGACAATGACACATGCCGTTTTACTACCCGACAGAAGTGTTTGGAAATGCCTAGAGGCAAGTTGTACGGGTAACCAACGTAACTTTAATCGGCTCTTGTGCTGATAAGAGAAAAGAGTTTTAATCTGCTCTTGAATGCAGACTGGTTTTGAATAAATTGCATGTTACGAGGCAGTTTGTTTCGGAATCGTGTGACCGAAATGGAGGCAAGAGAAAGCAGTTTTGTGCAACGGCATAGCAAAAATGCTGCATGGATCCGATATGGCATTGCAGCTATGGAATGGCAATAGGGATATCTTATATAAGGAGATTTCAATGAACAAGAAATGAAGTAGACTGAGCGCGTGAAAATCACGACTCATCGGGTCTCATCCGAAAACTGAGCATAACAGGGACCAGAGAGATCAGCGGTACACTGGAGACGCTACTCAACGGCAGCTTTGCATAAAACACCGTGGCGGTATTTCGCTGTACGCCTTATTGGCGAGGGGCATTTGGGTTTAGTAGTGATTATGCAAGATGCTTTCCGGTGTTTTACCGAACCACAGATTTAACCCAGACAGCGTCGCGTGGGATCCACAGTGGCTAATAAAACAGTTAAGACAGCTTGGAGTGAGTTAACACGACGTCTGTGAAGTCGCGTGTCACGTCATCGTGTGGTAATCCCTCGTGTTTCAGTGGGCCTAACATTATTAAATAACCATGCTACACATCCAGTTTTCTGATACTGTGTTTACAGAATATTTGGCCTTGTTGATGGAGGCAGAACTTCAAACAGAAGGAAGTCGTATGGGACCAAGTCGGGACTGTGTGGAGAACGATCGAAGACGGTGAACACAAGTCGTCGGACTGTTGCAGAGATTGTAGCGCCCGTGTGTGGTCTGGCATTGTCATGCTGAAGCAGAGGGTGCTCCATGTTTGGACGAACTCTCCGAATTCGAAATTCGATAACACGCTGTTCATCGCGCACTACATAGTTACCGCCATGTTACACGGTATAATTAGGCGCTACGTGTATCTTGCAGTAGAAGGCTGCAGATATGTAGTCATGAAGAATAAAGATGTAGAATGTTTATAACGCTTGTTTTATTCAGAACGCATGAGTTTTCACGCAAAACAATCGGAGACGTTACTTAGGACTATAGGCTAATTTTAGTTTTGAGGTATAATTTTTTTTGTAAGTTTTGGATTGCAAATAAGCAAGACACATTTTCAGCACATTGCAACAGCTGGTTCCTCCCAGTTAAGATCTTAAAGTTTCTGCCAGATCGTTTACTGTTACTTTTATGGGACGACTGGATACCATCAAGAGATATCTGAAACAATTCTTACAAAAATCTTGCTGATCAGCTTTGTATGAAATAGGGATAATCTGTGACTTGGTAATCTTTTTATAGGATTTAGCTGAACTCAAGCCTTCTGCCTATCGTGATAGTGAACAACTGCCATTCATATCTGATATCTCAGCAGCAATATTCTTAGGCCTGACGCTTAAATAAGCTTGTCAGCACGTAAGTGACAGTTAAAAGAATCTAGCACAGTGAGTCAAACAGTGGACCAAGGAGTCATCTCTGTGGACTCCAATGAGCATTATCTTTCCGTAAGGACTTCTCTCACCCACGGTCGACTCGTTGGTACATGTGTTTTGAGGTAGATGTCGAGCCACAATATTGCACAGTTGGAGAAAATAATCTCATTAAGTTTATTAATATAGCTATCAACTAGCTACTGCTTTATAATAATTTTGAAAAAAAAAAACAGCCCTCAGTCGAGAACACAATTTGTGAGCTAGGTTTCGGTGCCACTAGTGTCTTGCCCCTCTGTTGCATTTTATTTTAATTCTATCTGACGCTGTCAGCTATGGGCGCAGCTTTCGTATTTTTTTGCTAAGTTATGCTGTAACATTTAGTTTTAATTTTGTCCGAAGAAGGTGTCCCTTGTGACACCGAAACCTAGGCCACAAATTGTGTTCGCGACAGTGTGCTTTTTTTTGTCAAAGTTTTGTATATCTCATTGTCATAGGTGAGAGTTGAACAGTATGAAATCAAGGCGTTCTGTGGTATTTTAGGTGTCCTCTTCAGTCTGATTAATGCGATGGTTGTGCTGTTGTCTTTACGGAAGCTCGATTGACATTTATCATAGTGTTAAGGTAGTCAGCTGTGCGTGGAAAATGTACACAAAGGATTTAAATACTGCGATGTCCATTCTTCTCTGAAGACATGTATGTGTCATGTCGTCAATCCCTGATACACAACTCAGTACCTCCAAAGATACTACGTTCCCCGCAACACTACATGAGATTAATGGGGCACAGTTTCCCATTTCCTGTAATTATACCGTACCTTGTCGCCGAATCAGCACTCTAGAAGAGACAGAAAAGGGGTGGCGGATTGCAAATTTCATCTGTCGGGAAATTCGTTGATAACTTGGCTCTGAGTCGCTTAAGGGTACCAACCCTGGTTGCACATTGTGGCGTGCCGGTAGCGACTCTGTGGCTGGCGCGAGTGGCTATTGTGCGTGGCGCGGCCTGTACGGCTGTGCCCGCTGTCGCAGCCACCGCCGACTCATTTACTCTGCCGCTGGCCTTTGTCAGCCGTCTTTTGTTTCTCACCACGCTCGTAATGGCCTCGGGAGCGACCGGAACGCCACTGTGCGGTGGCTCGCGGCATCACACCCATTACCCTCTTCCAGCTTCCTGGATTAACGGTCTTGCCACTTGTGTAACTCCCTACGTTCGGTTCCAAAGCGAATTTCCGGAAAACGAAATTCGGAAACAGACTTTCGCTGTCGTTTTTATTATGCTTGAAACGATTTTTTTGAGGAGCAGTGAAATTTAACAGTAAACAGCCCATAATGTCGGCTGCTTTGTAATTTGTACTGAAATCGTATTTAGAATTTGACTTGCAGAAGAATTTACAGTATGTAACGCAGAGATATATGCAATCATAAAGGCGCTGTAGCAGATAAAGTAAAATTGACGAAATAACTTAGTCTCCTCTGATTCCATAAGTACTCATAGTACATTCAACAAATTAAGCCAGCAGTCTGTGGTGAAAAACATCACACCACAACTTCGGGAGAGATAAGGGTCATTCTATTTGGTACTGTCATGGGGAAACTACGGAAATGAGCAATCTGACAGGGCATCTAGGGTGGCAAGCAAGAATAATGTAGTCCCACGTGGGCGTTCTTTCCTCGTTAATGAGAAGCAGAATTGTGACAGTGGGGGATGTGTAACGGGAGGTATGAAATGACGAATACCACAGTTTCGCCTTGGAGACATCGGGGTTCTGGTCACACACACCAAAAGAAGTGTCGGTTCATTATTTTTTTCTTTTGCTGCTGATCTTTGACATGAGCACAATTAGCCGATCCCATCTAAATTCCTCTGTGTTTGCATATCTTGAGCTCTCTTTAAAACCATTGTCGTCCTCAGTGTTTCCTCGTACTGCGTATTTTGAACTGACGCGACTACCTAGGGCACGAGCCATCGCGCGGGATCACCAACATTGTCGTTCATGTGCATTAGCTTGTAAGTAACTTTGTCATTATAACTTTTCTCACCATTTACCTGTTTTAGGAAGTATTCTTTCTGTACACAGGTTTTTAGCGTTGTTTGTCACGCCCTTTCAGAAAATGACAGTTTCTCACAGAAGAGGAAATCATGTCCGAGCCACTACAATATGCTGACGAACAGTCTTTCTTGCGATGGTTCAGAAGATGGAGCGGACTACGTTCAAACAAGTGAGCACGATACGGATTCACACTGACTGCCCCTTCAGGTGGCGAATAAGTTATAGCGGAAGACCCCAGAACCAGAACGTCTATCGTAAGACGGGCATTTTACCGCTGGCCGTAGAAACACTCCAACTGAAATCTTTCTATTTTGAACGCCGAAACTTACTAAGCTTCATACAGTAGAACCCCTCTAATTCGTCACCTTCGGGACCGGAACTATGGTCGGAACGAGGAGGAGGTAGGATTATCCGAAAAATCTAATATTTATCGCAGAAAATATAAAAAGACGTTTAGTACAAAAAATTAAATGATCTAAGAACTAAAAGATGTCTACAGTACAATAAAAAGATGTTTTTTTACAGTGTTAAACAGTATATTAACTAAAAAACGTCTACACACACTAGAATATGTATTGTTTTTAAAAGGAAAAAGACAAACAAATTACAGCACTCTACTGTACATAATAACGTATAAACGATATATACTGTAAACTAAAAAATGTTTAGAGCACTGTATATATAAACAGTAATTTTCTACAAAGAAATAAACTACTGTATGTATAAACTAAGAAATGATTATACTCTATGCATTGTTTTTACAGTAAAAGCGAAAACAAATTACTTGGGAAAAAAGTCAGGGATACATTTTTGTCGAGTTTTCCAAGGATCAATCCAGCCTTCACTGGCAGCAAATTTACTTTACACTTATAGTTTTTTGTGCAAAACTATCGCTTTTTCTTTAAGAATTGGCCAGGACATGGGAGTTCCTTCCCTTCTTTCTTGACAAAACGCATATCTACAATGCGTTATCAAGCAGTTCAAGTTTACGCTTTTTTAACATTTTGCGATTCTTCAGTGTGTTTTCACCATCAATTGTAATTGTATAGGAGTCAATGTCTTTCGGATTCTTCCTCCAATCCTTAATTGTCGTAACACCTTCATTCGGTTTCTTTGCAATTTTTTGGAGCGAATCTCCTTCGTCCAGTCTTTGTAGCACTGCTAATTTTTCATTTAGTGTAAGAGGTACGTGTTTACGGTCGAATCCAGACATGTTCAAAAACAGACAACTGTACACACAGTGAATCTACAGTAATAAGTACGGTAGAGAACACGGAATAAAGCAAACAACGAAGTTTAATCCCAACAAAGGATAAAACTGCACAATAACGTACAGTATAACAATATGCACAGCGATAGACACCGCAACAATGACCCGACAGGCGTCCAGTCAGTGACAAGCCGGCACAGGCTTGCGAGCCTCAGCATGGTCGGACTAACCGGAATGACGGACCATCCAAGGTCGGATTAGAGGGGTTCTACTGTATCTCTATCTCGAAGAGCTATGGTATATAGACGAGCGTGACATAAAAGCAATTATGCCATATACTTTTTTTTCACGTAGCTTCAGTCAGAAAAACACTGGAGATAAAAGGTAAGCGTGTGGTGTAGCCCACTTAACACGCGCTGCTTATGTCCGAGCTGTCATCTACTCGTGCGTTCACTAGATGGTGATTACCCGTCCGGGGGCATAGAGACTCTGGCATTGGCCGTCGAACTAAGTAGCATTGACATGACAGGGAGGGGAGAGCCTTCGTTCGGAATAGATTGTATCACGAAACTTCCTGGCAGATTAAAACTGTGTGCCCGACCGAGACTCGAACTCGGGACCTTTGCCTTTCGCGGGCAAGTGCTCTACCAACTGAGCTACCGAAGCACGACTCACGCCCGGTACTCACAGCTTTACTTCTGCCAGTACCTCGTCTCCTACCTTCCAAACTTTACAGAAGCTCTCCTGCGAAACTTGCGAGAGTTCGAGTCTCGGTCGGGCACACAGTTTCAATTTGCCAGGAAGTTCCATATCAGCGCACACTCCGCTGCAGAGTGAAAATCTCATTCTGGAGATTGTATCACAGTTAATACATGGCACAATGAAGAGACTAAACCATCAGTCGGTGACCGGCGAGGCAAGGCACTGTCTTCAGACAGATCAGAATTAGTCTGAAGATCGTTACGACCCGAGGAACTTCCCCTTCTTGGCCACGCTATGAGGGAATAGCAATTACGCCTGTTTCTGGTTAGCACTTGGACAGATGGAGGACCCAGTATTCGTTGTGGGGGAATATTTAAAACGTATTTTGGGATATGTCGTCCCTCAGTAAGTTGCGAAGTGGTTCCCTCGTAATTAAGACTGCGAATCTTTCCTTGTCTAGGGAACGTTACAGTCTTGTAAATGGCGAAGTGCCTGTTATCATAAACCCCAAAAGAAACGAAATATGGTACAGGGTACAATTTTTCAGTGCGATATAACGCTACAGATGGATGAAAAAAGCGTGGGACTCGTTTAGTTATGGTGTACGTAGAGGCTCGCCAGACAACAAGGTTGACACCTGTTCATTCATCCACCCTTTTGGGGAATTCACTTCCAGAAGAGGATAAAATGGTTCAAATGGTTCTGAATCGAACCCGGGCGCGGGAAGCGAGAACGCTACCGCACGACCACGAGCTGTGGACAGAAGAGGATAAAATCGTGGTTTACCGCGGCGATATGAAGCTGTTTCCTACAATCGATGCGATGCATGAAAAGCAAACGCTTCCGCAGACGTCTCCCGTGTTACATACGACGCAATTTGTGGAGTCTGTAGTCGGCCACTGTACGAAAACTCGGCATTTGCGCTAGCACCTGTGCTAACTGCGGAAATGGCCACCCACCCCAATCCCCCAGGTGCTCTAATTAAGAAACGCAAAATCTATGAGCCAAAGGTAAAGTAAATTAGACAGGGGAGGAGGGGGGGGGGGGGGGCGGCGGCGGCTGTGATAGGCCTTCCCCACACGTGGCTACTACGGCACCATCTTCAGAAACCTCGACTCTCCACATCCGGCCGGAGAAGTAGCTTCCTCCTCAGGCTTCTTCTGGTGACAGGGCTCACTTTCGGTAAACCTCTTCCAGGAGATGTACAGACTAGCGACCCGACAGAAGCCAGTGGCTGAAGGAGCCACGGACTGGGGATCAGAGGGCTGCCCGCTCCTCATTGGCTCCTGTGCCCACAGTAGATAAGTCCTCACATGTTTCTCGACCGCCAGAAGTAGCGAAAGAAGGAAAAAAAAAAACCTTGCAAGAAGGCCACTCTAGTGGCCTCTGAGGTGCCCGGTCACCTCACACCGTTGAACTTTAAAGCAATGTTGGTTGATGTTGTTCCATCCCCAGTTCTAACAGAAAGTTATCCTGGACGTTATGACCTTCTGGTCCTCTCACGCCTAATCAGGACGCTCTTAACGTGATAATTCAGTGGAACTCCAATGGATATTACTGTCACCTGATTTCCTCCTGCTCTGCGATTTATGTTGGTCTCCAAGAAACACATTTCACTGACAACGATTCTCCAACTCTTCCGGTTTAGCGTACGTTCCTACGTTACCGCGTATAACAATTGTTCTTTTTCTGTCTGATTTATTTCCGAAACGTGAGAGAGCATAGGCTGATATCTGTAAATCAGTATAAACGAGCCCAGAGATCACCATTCGTAACGTCTACTTGCCTCTACACTGAATACATACATATCTCGATCATCTCCTTAACCCAATAGCTCTTTTAACTATTATCTCCTACCTGCGCATATCAATGTGCACTACACCGTTTGTGTGTGTGTGTGGGGGGGGGGGGGGGGAGGGGGGGGAGGAAAGTGACCAGCTTCTTTCTAATCTTGGTGTTCTTCTCCTCCACGACGGTACTGCTACTCAAGTGCTACCCATGGATGGCACTTTTAAGGCTATCGATCTTGTGTTATCTTTCCCCAGCGTCTCAGCTTCTCTATACGATGATCTTTGTGACAGTGGCCACAACTGTCGCAACTAGAAGGCCAGTAACCACGCTGGGCTCTTCGAATAGCCATCTTCGTCCCCTCTCCACCACACTGCATTGACGAAGCTGTGCGAGACGTCTCCGACGCGATCACCTACACTGTTCTGACTGCTGTTCCGCTACCAACGGGACTCTCCGCTGCCGGCTGGTGCTATGGTGGACTAAAGACTTTACCGTCGCATACGAGTGTAGTAGAAATTGCGAAATATCGTAACTGGCAGACACATGAGGATACACGCCAGAAATAAGTTCCAAGAAAATGTTTTCATCCCAGTCTAAAAGTATTATTCAGCTCCATAGACAGATCCCCTATAGAACTCGTACACACACGTCGTCGTTTCCGGGATGTCCATTTCCGTTATCTTTCAGCTCATTGTGCACTTTAAAGTAGTGCCAGAGACACTTTAAGGTTAGTGACTTGTTTGCTTGTATATCATGAAAACCTAATTTTTCTTTTCAATTTATGGTGACATGGCCAGCCAAATACAGAAGAAACACGCAGAACACTGTTGTAATACTCTTCAGTATTTATTATTTGTTACACGAACCGGTTTTCGGCTATTAGAGCGCCATCAGGAACAGAGAAGTATGTAGTGCAGCGCTATTTTGTTGGATCATAGATTTTAAACCAGTGCGTGTACAGAGTATCTACATTTCCAGATATAAAAATGTTGGTTAGACTAGGAATAAAACAAGCCGGATTATTTCAGTGCAGATGCGATGTAAGACTTAGATAAAAAATGTAAGCATTAACTAATGAGCTATAGATAAATTGCAACAGTTGTACGTAGAACATTAAGCTTTGGTGACACGCTCCAAAGATGTGGCTGAACAAAATAATCTAGTCCTTAATAGATCATAAATAACAAACAGATGAGGTATAATAGTGATTTTAAGCAGGTGAGTGATGAAACTGTGATTGTAAAAATTATTTAATACAGCAAGAAAAATTATAGTAACTGAAGTAAAGGAAACGCGGCACGTGAATAAGAGCGGTAATCTGCAACATGGCCTGGCTGGGATTGAGTAGTATTAACAGTGGTCAGTAAGGATATGTTTAGTCATTCAGTACTATGTTTGGGTTGATGGAAGCGTTTGTTAATTTCCATAATTTCTACACAGTTCATCTTCCATCCATCCATCCTTCCTTCCTTCATGGACGTGATGTAATACTTCGTTTCGCCTTATAACTACGGCCTTCTTTAAGCAGGTGATCTGCAAAAGCAGTCTCCTTTTCTAAGTTTCCAATTTCTGTGGTGTTCCTTCAGGCGGACATATATTGCCCTGCCAGACTGACCTATACAGTGTTTGCCACAGTCAAAGCTAATTTTAATTCATAATGTACAAAATGTTCTATCAAGAACCAGTGATAGTTAATAAATTCAAATACAGAGGTGGTACATATCCAGGATCGCATGCTTTTGAAGCTTCACAAGGATAGTAACACAACAGCTGCCACCAAAAACATTTGCGATGTTTATCCAAGTGCATTAGACGTTCATAAATGCCAAAGGTGGTTTTCGAAGTTCAAATCCGGTAATTTTGATATATCCAACTCTTACCGATCAGGAAGAGACAATGACATGTTAAGGGCGGAAGAGGATGCAAATCCGTGTCAATCGAAAAATTCTCACACTCTTAATAACCAACCTTGGTCGACCATCCGGAACATTTGCAGAGGATTGGTAAAACAAAGGTAAAAGATCCACCACATGAAAGTTGCTGCTACATAAGCACAGTGAAGGCGTGTTCTATGATGGTTTGATCACAGGAGATGAAAAATGGGTCCTCTATAATAATCCAAAACGCATAAGGTAGTGGCTCTCTCAGAACGAATTGCCATGAAGTACAGCTAAACCATGTTTAAAGTCAAAAAAGGCGCTTTTGTATGTACGTTGGAGTATCCCCGGGTCGTTCATTTTGCAGTGCTGAAACCTGGACAAATTGTGAATGGAGACCTTTATTGTGGACAATTGGTTCGAGTAAATAGATTTTTAATTGAAAAGTGCTTAGTGATTGTCAACGGGAAAGGCGTTATTTTTCAACAGTCATGAGAGGCGGCACTGTGCATGACTAACACTGGTAAAAATTAATAAATTCTGATGGAAGATATTGCCTTACCCGCCATACGCGACCAATATTGCGCCATTGGATTTCCATTTGCTCAGATCGCGACATTTTCTAAACGGAAAAAACTAGAATAAATGGATGAAGTCCAAAATGTAACCTCCAGACATTATGCTCAAAAAGAAATTGATTTTTATTTATCCATCTATCTATCTAGCGTCGAAAATTAGCACAATAGATAGTAAAAGGTTGCCGATAACGAGGGTGATTGCATCATTGACCTAAAACAAAAACTTCTGAAAAATTTGTTTGAACTTAATGTAAAAAATGGCTTCCCTTCCCCCCTCCCTGTTATAATTTTGAGTCTAGTTTAGCAAGTTGTAAATTTGCGTGGAATACGTAAAAAAAGAGCGATGGACATTTCAAACGGAATTATTACACTGTACATAGAGGAGCATACGCGCCAGTGAAAACTGCTGAAAGCAGCGT
This sequence comes from Schistocerca gregaria, assembly GCF_023897955.1. Lineage (NCBI taxonomy): Eukaryota > Metazoa > Arthropoda > Insecta > Orthoptera > Acrididae > Schistocerca > Schistocerca gregaria. The sequence goes on from NC_064921.1 coordinate 756,468,132, forward strand.
GGATCGTAATTCTTGACATACAATCGAAACCATGTTATTGATTGGACGACATTTCGTAAATCAACAAAATATCAAAATATCCAGTTTCGTGTGCTGTCCGCGAGAATTGATTTGTAAACACTTCTCGATTACCACAAGAGTTTTATCTGATGAGATACTTTATCTACGCGGTTATCTTGCGAAGGCTCTCCAACGAGAGCCGAGCAAAGAGTGACAGTCTGAGCGACTTCAATACGTTATCTCGAGAGGCACTCAGACGTCTGCCTCTCAAGTCCGTTAATAAAGAGCTACTAGCAGACATAATGTCTACCGACAGATGCCGTTACCGTTGGATATCTATATCTGTTCATGTATTACAGTCATAGTTGAGATATAATTAGCTACATAATCCATAGTTAATTTGAATGATACTTTTATTTGCTACCTGTTTTTAAGTACAAATTCGTGAATGGAATAGCTGTCCAGGAGAAATGATTTTGACTTGGATTTAAAATTTGCTACCTTTTATGTTATTGGGCAAATGATAATTTTTGTTGCTGCATATTGACTGCTTTAATAATGGGTAATAAAGGTCATTTTTCCCCTCTAGTATTGTAGGTATGTACATCATTGTTCTTCTCAAACTGTGATCGCTTTTTTATGACAAATATCATTAGCGAAAATACGTATTGTGACGGCACAGTTATAATGCCTAGCTCCTTCGATAGGTGCCTACATGATGTCCCTGGGTGAACACGTATTATTCGTACTGCTCGCTTTTGTGCGATCGATATTTTCTAAGTGATGAGTTACTCCTGAAAAGTATCCCTTCCGACATTATGGAGCGGAATAACCCCAAGTATGTCGGAAGATTGACAAGTTTGTTGACAAGATTAGCAGTTTAGATGCCGTCTATGGCTGCCACACCCATCCACGTTTTAGTCTGTCGACCTTGTTTGCATTTTTCCCCTGCGGACCATATCCATACCTTCCTTACGAATCTATTTGATCGGTTTTTCTGAACGGCCACACCATAATATCTTGTTTTCGATAACTTCCTTCCACTTCAACATTTCTTGTGATTTCGTAATTTCTCAAGACTCTAGCTTTCATGTCTTGTAATTCCATTTCCGCGTGTAACGATTGTGCTTTTTCTGTCTGAATTATTTCCGAAACTTCTGATGCAAAAATACACACTACAGAGCTAAAGAAACTGGTACACCTGCCTGGTATCCTGTAGGGACCACGCGAGTCGCAGAAGTGCTGCAACACGACGTGGCATTGACCCGACTAATGTGTGAAGTAGTGGTGGAGGAAACTGACATGAATCCTGCAAGGCTGTTCACAGATCCGCAAGAGTAAGAGAGGGTGGATATGTCTTACGAATAGCACGTTGTAAGGCATCCCAGATATGCTCAGTAATGTTCACGTCTGGGGGGTGGGGGGGTTGGTGGCCAGCTGAAGTGTTTAAACTCAACAGTGTTCCTGCAGCCACTCTGTAACATTTCTGGACGTCGGGGTGTCACATTGTCCTGATGGAATTGCCTAAGTTCATCAGGGTGCACGATGGACATGAATGGATGCAGATAATCAGGCAGAATGCTTACGTACGTGTCACCTTTACGTCTTATCTAGACGTATCAGGAGTCCCATGTAACTCCCATCCACTAGATACAATTTGAAATGAGACTCGTCCGACCAGACATGCTCCAGTCAACAGTCCAATGACTACGTTGGCGGGGTCCAGGCGAGGCATAAAGCTTTGTCTTGCAATCATCACCGGTACACGAAAGGGCCTTTGGCTCCGAAAGCCCATATCGACGTTTCGCTGAACGGTTCGCACTCCAGACACTTGTTGATCGTACAGCATTGAAATCTGTAGCAATTTGCGGAAGGGTTGCTTTTGTCACACTGAACGATTCTCTTCAGTCGTTGTTGGTCTCGTTTTTTCCGGACGCAGCGATGCCGGAGATATGTTTTACCGGATTCCAGATATTCACGTCACACCCGTGAAATGGTCGTACAGGAAAATCCCCACTTCACCGCTACCTCAGAGATGTTGTCCCATCGCTCGTGCGCCGATTATAACACCCCATTCAAACTCAATCTTGATAACCTGCCTTTGCAGCAGCAGTAACCGATCTGTGCCAGCGTATAGACGTTGCCGACCGCAGCGTCGTATTCTGCTGTTTACGTATCTTTGTTTGAATACGCACGCCTATACCAGTTCCTTTGGCGCTGCAGTGTAGTTCGTACTGTAGTTTAGTTGCGTTATCGTCAGTCTGAAGACTAATTTGCTGCCGGCCGGTGTGGCTGAGCGGTTCTAGGCGCTCCAGTCTGGAACCGGGCGAGCGCTACGGTCGCAGGTTCGAATCCTGCCTCGGGCATGGATGTGTGTGATGGATGTCCTTAGGTTGGTTAGGTTTAAGTAGTTCTAAGTTCTAGGGGACTGATGACCTCAGATGTTAAGTCCCATAGTGCTCCGAGCCACTTAAACTAATTTGCTGCAGCTCTCCGTGCTCGTCTATTCTCTGCAAGTCTACGTATTACTGCATACCGGCGCATCCTACATAGATTTGAATCTGCTTACTGCCTTGATGTCCATCTAGAATTTTTACCTCCCACATTTCCTTCCCTTCCCCAATTAACGATTATTTCATGCCTCAGAATGTTTCCATGTTTCATACCAAGAGATCCCTTCTTTTAGTAAAGTTGTGCACAAATTTCTTTCCTTTCCCTCAGTTCTATGCAGAGACGCCTCATTAGTAACCCGATTTACCCTGTTGCTTTTAAACATTCTTCTGTAGCACCACATTTCAAAAGCTTTCGTTCTCTTCTTGTCTCAACTGCTTATTGTCCGCATTTGACTTACATTCATGGTTACACTAAAGACAAATACCTTCAGAAAAGACTATCTACCACTTAATTTTTTGTTTGATAGTAACAATTTTTTCTTTTTCAGTAATGCATTTCCTTTGGTGCCGGTGTGCAGTTTATATCTTCTCCACTTCGGCTATCGTGAGTTATTTTGCGATCCAAATAGAAAAATTAATCTACCACCGTTGACGTTTCGTTTCCTAATCTAATTCCGTCAGCGCCACCTGATTTATTTCAACTACATTGCATTACTCGTCTATCCCAGGCAAGATACTTTTCAAGATCGTTATTCATTCCGCTCAACTGCTTTTTTAAATCCTTTGCTGCTGTAACAGAATTACAGTGTCCTCAGCAAACAGCAAAGTTCATATGTGTTCTCACTGAATATTAATTTCCGTTGCAAATGTTCCTTGGATTTATTGACTGTTTGCTCAATGTACCGATTGATTAATATAGAGGAGAGACTGCAACCTTCTCTCCCTCCATTATCAACTACGTTTTTTCTTTCATATCCTTCGGCTCGTAAGTGCAGTCTAGTTCCTGTGCAAGCTTTTGGTCGCGTGTGTTTTATCACAGGTGCCTGCAGAATTTCGAAGAGTGTATTCCAGTCAACATAATCGTAAGCATTTCCTTAATCTATAAATGCATTAAACATAGGTTTGCCACGCTTTAGTTTTGTGGTCATTTTACTTCGGTGTACTGTTTTTACTTGTTGAATCATATTTTCCTTGACACTCTAAATTTAGTATTTTTTTACACTCTTTCCATTCCTGGTGTACTCCAAACTAAATTTTGAAAAACACATCAATTATACTAAAATTAACAGCCTCACTGCTAAGTCGCCCACCCCCCTGCCATATCCTAAGTTTTTTTATTTGTCAACCCCTTTTGTCATGTTCTTAAACTTCTGTGGCGTACAGCTAATTTCTCTTTCGTGTTTAGATTTCTTTCCCGACAAGTATAGGAAATAAAACTTAAAAACCGAAATACAGACGTCGACGTACTTTCATAAAATGTCGTTTGCACTCACACACACGAGGGTCATTCAATAATTAGAGACAAATTGGTCTGTAGAAAAAAGCATTTACTTGTACAAAACTTTTTCTATTTTTCATCATAATCCCCTTAAACATTTATGCACTTGTTCCAACGGGCAACGAACTTTTTTATTCCGGCTGCAAATAAGTCTTTATCTTGATGTTTGAACCAATTTTCCACAAACTTTTTCACGTCCTCGTTGTCATGGAACCTCTTCCCACGTAATGCGTTCTTCAGTGCACCAAACAAATTAAAATCACTAGGTTCTAAATCATGACTGTAAGGGGGATGAGGTAGTACTTCCTACCCCATTTTGTCGATGGTTTCACAGGTTAGTTGAGCAAAGTGAAGGCGTGCGTTGTCTTGCTGGAGAATCCAACCTCTCCTCTGAGATCCACAACGTCTCTCACTCATGGCTGGCTTCAACTTGTTTAAAAGCAAATCCGAGAAGTATTGGCTGTTCATTGTACGCTGCTCTTAGAGATAATCACGAAAACCTGGATCTTCTTCATCCCAAAACACCGTCAACATGACTTTTCTTGCCGATGCTTGGGTTTTGAATTTTTTCTTGACAGGGAGTTGGTTTGCTTCCACTCCATGCTTAGACATTTCAATTCTGACTCATAGTGACCCAAGTTTTATGATAAGTTAAAATTTTGTTTAAGTGCTCACCTCCTCCATAACGTTCCTTTAGCTCTGTGCACACAATTTTGTTTCCTTGTGTAGCCGCGTCAACTCCTGTGGGACCCATCTTGAACATGTTTTGAGGTACTTCAGCTTGTTACAGATGTTATGAACTGTATTGGTACTAACTTGAACCTTATCAACTATCGTTTCCACAGTCACACCGCGTTCGGCACGAGTAATGTCATCAATTAGACTTTCAAGTAAGGGAGTTGAAACTGCATCTGGTCGACCAGAACGGTGTTCGTCAGTCACTTTCGTCGCGACCATTTTTGAAGTGCTCTACCCACTAGTAAAAATTTGCACGATTCACACAACCTTCACGATAAACTTTAGACATTCTACATTATATATTCACTGGTTTCTCGCCTTCAGCAAGTAAAAAACCCATAACAGAACGTTGTTCAACTAACGTAGAAGTTTAAACTGAACTGGCTATCTTGAAATTTATTTTTGAGGTTATAAAGTAAACAATGTTGATACATCAGCTGATCAGGGCTCATCCCAACGATGGAAACTTAAAGCCATAAAAATATCAAACTTGCCCTGCTAACGGTTTTTTTTCCAGACAAATTTGTCTCTTTAATTATTGAATGACCCTCGTATACGTCTCATGAAACCAACATGGATTCGTTTAAAAATGAAAAAAGTGTTAAATTTCTTGTGTTTATACTGCTATAGTCGCACGACGTGTCCCACAATATCAAGTCATTCAATTTTTCCAATAGCTCTGTCAATAAATAGTCGTTCGTCTCCCAGTGTCATTTATATTAGAACAGCATTTAATCCCGCTCGCAGTAACGGAAGACGAACCCATGTCAGGGGGTTGGCACGACAGTGATCCACACGGCACAATTTTCTGGTGAAGAACGGGGAGTACGGATGATCGCACCCAACCGACCGTCCGACAAGAAAAGTTGGTCGGTCGGTTGGCCAAAACATTTACACACGTCCGGTCGGTTGGTGGGTTTGTAATGCCCTTTGGAACCAAGTATTCTAAGGTTGCAATTCTTCCACGTCGGCAGCTTCCTGGTTGGCTTAGTTTTTAACCTTATTAAACTATGCCATATGCGCCCGTCCTGTCCAGAGGGAAGTTGGCATCTCACTGCCTTAACATTTCTGCGGGTGTTCGAAAGATAGTACACTCTTACATCATAACAGGTAGGAAAAGGATGGTTAAACTTCTCAATTATCTACTTTATATTGCGCCTGAAAGTCGATAGTTATACAGGGTGTTAGAAAAAGGTACGGCCAAACTTTCAGGAAACATCCCTCACACACTAATAAAGAAAAGATGTTATGTGGACATGTGTCCGGAAACGCTTAATTTCCATGTTAGAGCTCGTTTTAGTTTCGTCAATATGTACTGTACTTCCTAGATTCACCGCCAGTTGGCCCAATTGAAAAAGGTAATGTTCACTTCGGTGCTCGTGTTGACATGCGACTCATTGCTCCACAGTACTAGCATCAAGCACATCACTACGTAGCATCAATAGGTTAGTGTTCATCACGAACGTGGTTTTGCAGTCAGTGCCATGTTTACAGATGCGGAGTTGGCAGATGCCCATTTGATGTATGGATTAGCACAGGGCAATAGCCGTGGCGCGGTAGATTTCCAGAACGAAGGTGTTCGAAGCAATTGATCGGCGTCTTAGGGAGCACGGAACATTCCAGCCTATGACTCGAGACTGGGGAAGACCTAGAACGACGAGGACACCTGCAATGGACGAGGCAATTCTTCGTGCAGTTCACGATAACTCTGTCAGCGTCAGAGAAGTTGCTGCTGCACAAGGTAACGTTGACCACGTCACTGTATGGAGAGTGCTACGGGAAAACCAGTTGTTTCCGTACCATGTACAGCGTGTGCAGGCACTATCAGCAGCTGATTGGCCTCCGCGGGTACACTTCTGCGAATGGTTCATCCAACAGTGTATCAATCCTAATTTCAGTGCAAATGTTCTCTTTACGGATGAGGCTTCATTCCGACGTGATCAAATTGTGAAAATTTACAATCAACATGTGTGGGCTGACGAGAATCCGCACGCAATTGTGCAAGCACGTCATCAACGCAGATTTTCTGTGAACGTTTGGGCAGGCATTGTTGATGTCTTGATTGGGCCCCATTTTCTGAATATTCTTCCAGTCAACTTCCATTTAGCCTTTCCAGTGATTGGTTTTATGTAGTCGCTCCACTTTAAATCGCTCTTTACGCATACTCATAGATATTTTATGTAAATATGTATGTGTACATTTTAACGGGTAGAAATGGTAAAAAAATTATTGTACTCTACTGCCATCATTTTAACTTAGCCTCAGGCAGTGTTGTGGCAGTTATGTAAACTTATTTGTAGTACTTGTGCCTGGCTAACACGCTATGACGTCGAACTGGGGACACCAAAACACTATCGCTGAGTGAGAGATGCCAACTTTCTGCCACAAACCCACCAATGGAAAGACCAGGTGCCGTCACGTGACGTACGCAAGAGGGTCGGTTAGGTACGGCAGCGACAGCGGGTCGCTCTCTTGCCTGCCATCTTCCTTACATAATGGACGCGTCCTCCGGTCCTTACTGTTGATGGCGAAACGCTCTTTTCGTCCCATGTGCGGTTCACTTCTCGGTCATAGCCAGTTTTTATGAATATTGTACCCATTAGTGGTACTTCTTGGGAATAAAACACATTTTGCCTTAAATACTGACATTTCTCATTTTATGTGTAGGAAAAACACTCCTGTGCTGCTAGAGCATGTGCCTTTGCAAGTACGACACATGTGGTTCATGCACGATGGAGCTCCCGCACATTTCAGTCGGTGTTCGTACGCTTCTCAAAAACAGATTCGGTGACCGACTGATTGGTAGAGGCGGACCACTTCCATGGTCTCCACGCTCTCCTGACCTCAACCCTCTTGACTTTCATTTATGGGAGCATTTGAAAGCTCTTGTCTACGCAACCCCGGTACCAAATATAGAGAATCTTCGTGCTCGTAGTGTAGACGGCTGTGATACAATACGCCACTCTCCAGGGTTGCATCAGCGCATCAGGGATTCCATGCGACGGCGTGTGGATGCATGTATCCTCGCTAACGGAGGACATTTTGAACATTTCCTGTAAAAAAGTGTTTGAAGTCACGCTGGTACGTTCCGTTGCTGTGTTTCCATTCCATGATTAATGTGATTTGAAGAGAAGTAATAAAATGAGTTCTAACATGGAAAGTAACCGTTTCCGGACACATGTCCACATAACATATTTTCTTTCTTTGTGTGTGAGGAATGTTTCCTGAAAGTTTGGCCGTACCTTTTTGTAACACCCTGTATAGTACTCGTCACTGTTCCCAGTGTAACTTCCCACATAGCATCAGGAGCCCCCGAAGACGAGTTAAGTGTGAAGCCGAAGCTTGCCGGCAAAGTACTGTTTCAGTTCCATTCCCAAACAGAGCATAACACTACTGGTAGCGCATTAAGCCCACACCGGCGTTAGTTAGCCCTTAGTCCTTTACAGGGCGTATTACAATTATTTGCGAAAACTGACGTAAGTGAAATTATGCGATAAGAGGCGAGAACGGTCCAGGAAAGGAGCCATTAGCGATGTAATTGCGGATGTGTGGTTATGATCCGTCACTGACTTCGGTATGAGGTATGGTCCTCTGTAGCATAAATGTATTTCATACTCCCTTTGCAACTGGACTCAAACTTCTTGCCTCTCTTAACAAGAAAGACGTGTTAACATTTTCTGTGTACTCGCACCTATTCCATGTGTCTTCGCATTTGGCTAATTCTGCAACCACCTCTGCAGTGATACACGAATCCCACGAAACACTCTCAATCATTTCGTAAGTGTTCACACGACTATTCATTGCTCTAGTTCAACCGTTCATTTCTGAGATGACCACAGATACAAAAATGCTGAGGATTGAGTCAGATGATCCGAGGTCCTGCTCACCTATCCATCGTGGATCATACCAGCGCATCAGCCCCGTCCTCCATCTATCACATCCCCTGAGTATGGGCGAAGCTTGAAATTTGTGACCAATTAGATGTACTTAATCGGAAACACTTAAATTTCAAAAAAAAGGTTTAACTAAGACTATATAATAATGCAATCAGTGGGATCTCGTAACTATACATTCGCCGTTCACACAAACGGCTCGTTCGTAGGCATACGTTTTCCGTCTGTTCTTATGAGGGACATATCATAAATAATGCACAGGTTGGAGTTAGTTTATTGTTTGATGCAGCAACAATGAAAATTACGTCAGATGTAGTTGGGCGCTTGAGGAAGAAGCACATGCGTGCTTTTTTCGATGTGTACTCTAGAATGAAATTGGCGAGAGGTGGAAATGGACCCCGCAATGGTTACGGGGTTACGGGTACTGAGACTGTTGAAGCAAGAGGTCGTTAATAAAGATCGAAACTTAACGCGACAAAACCCGACAAATATCCACATTGCGTAAAGTGAAGTTCGTGGTGGGTTCACAGTGGACCGTATTACAGTTTCACTGAAGTTCGACTGTTTTCGTTGTGGTCGTATGAGCATAGACGATAATCGAAGAGCCGGAACGCCAAAAAGTCAACAGATGAACATAGTGTAAAACTTGACAGATGCTTTTGAAGAAAATAGCAGAGCGACTTATGAGGGACACTCTGAAGCCACGGGAATTCCCCCATCATCAGTATTTCGTATTCTGATAAATATGGAAAAAGAGAATAATTCTTGGGAGATGGGGTCCCACACTATATGGCTGCCGAAGAGAAGCAGAAACGCCTGGACATTGCAACCTTGCTCAAACGGTGGTTCGACAGTGAAGGTAAGATTCTTGTCACATTGTTGAGATTGATGAAACGTGGATTAGAAACTTCCAGCCGGAACTGAAATCACAGTCCAATGAGCCGAAAGCTTCAGTTTCTCCACGTCCAAAAAAATTTGTAATTGCTCAGTTAAAGCCGGTAATGATTTTTGCGTATGATCACCAAGGAACAATGATAGTCCAGTGTGAAACAAGTGTCACAGCAGTGTATTATCGCAACTTCGTCCAAACCCGCGCAGATAAATGCACAAAAACCCGAACTCGGCTGCCCGAGGCTGCACCACTCACTCTCCACGACAATTCTCGCCAGCATATCGGCAGTGTTGTAGCCGAAAAACTGCGCGAATACGGATGGTAAATGTTGCTGCATCCTACCTAGTCCGAACATGAGTCCACCAAACTTCGATTTGTTCCCGATGTTGGAAAAAACCTGTGTGTGGATGTAGTTATCTTCCTCTGGAAGAGCTTTCTACTACCATTACCCAAGTTGAACAGTAGTGGTGTCCTGGATGGAGTAATAGAGCTTCGGAGACGTTGGGATTCGGTCATAGAGAAGCAGGGAGACGATATTGATGGACAGCTAAGAGATATTGAAAACAAATAAACTTAAAAGTGAAGAAAACAGTGTGCATTAATTATGAAATATCCCTCGTATTTCATGTTGGGTTTAGCTATTAACAGAACTTGAATTTCCACCGCTGTGTTAAAGTAAGATTCTAGCGACTCCCGGAGAGGGCAGCAACTGTAGAGGGACCAGAAGACGTAGTTAACGGAGTTTACGTCGCGCCAAGTAGGGCAGGTGCGTGTCGAAGCGCTGTGGCGGCGGCGCACGGCCACAATCGGGTTATCCCATTAGTGAGCGCCCCCCCTCCCCTCCCCCCGCTCTCGGCGCACGCACTCCTCTCTGGCCGCCAGCTGCGCCCACGCACTCTGGCCGCCCACGCCCCCCGTCACTCGCAGAGTGCTGCGGCAGAGATCGCAGCGCGATGCCCCACTCCAAGCGTCAGCCGCGCACCAACTTCCGCGGGGGCTTGCAGTTGGCTACACGGGGCACTGGAGTGACGAGCAACGCTAATTAGATACACGCTTCTAGAACTCCGCTTCGAGGTGAAGTGATAGCACCGCAGGCGGATCGTATCATCGAGTCATCGACGTAGTCGTAGGCGACGGTCGTATCTCAGTCGTAGTCGTTTACGACGATGTAGTCATTTCTTGTTTAGTTTCTCAGTTTAGTCGGTTTTCGCTTTTCGTTTATTATTATTGCACATGTTTGCCTGCAGTACAGTGATTAACTTGAATGTTACACATTATTCATTTTTCTTTCTTTCCCTCTTTTCCTCATCCCAAAACGTCTTCCTTCTTTGGCAGTGTTCCTGTTTCCTTTGCTCTGTCCATATTTTGCGTCTTTTACTTCACTCTTTTACTTCAGATTTCGTGATTATAAGTTTGTTTCGGAATTTCTTTCATTTATCATTTTAATACTGATAGCTGCCTGTTTTAGGTCCCCTCTATTTCTTGAAACCAATTGGTCTTTTTAATTGAACTATTTACATCAAAAATCCTCTTTGAGAGTCTGTTGCTGTTCCTTCTACAGTACTGACCATTAGAATTGCTACAACAAAAAGAAATGCGGATGATAAAGGGGTATTCATTCAATAAAAATATTTTACCAGAACTGACATGCGATTACATTTTCACGCAATTTGGGTCTATAGATCCTGAGAGTCCATTGAGAAGAAATAAAAACGTTGAGGTTCGCCGATGACATTGTAATTCTGAGACAGCAAAGGACTTGGAAGAGCAGTTGAACAGAATGGACAGTGTCTTGAAAGGAGGGTATAAGATGAACATCAAGAAAAGCGAAACGGGGATAATGGAATGTAGTCCTATTAAGTCAGGTTACACTGGGGAATTAGATTAAAAAATGAGACACTTAAAGTAGTAAAGGAGTTTTGCTATTTGGGGAGCAAAATAACTGATGATGGTCGAAGTAGAGAGGATATAAAATGTAGACTGGCAATGGCAAGGAAAGTGTTTCTGAAGAAGAGAAATTTGTTAACATCGAATATAGATTTATGTATCAGGAATTCGTTTCTGAAAGTATTTGTATGGAGTGTAGCCATGTATGGAAGTGAAACATGGACGATAAATAGTTTAGACAAGAAGAGAAAAAAGCTTTCGAAATGTGGTGCTACAGAAGAATGCTGAAGATTAAATGGGTAGATCACATAACTAATGAGGTATTGACTAGAATTGGGGAGAAGGAGTTTGTGGCAAAACTTGACAAGAAGAAGGGACTGGTTGGTTGGACATGTTCTGTGGCTTCAAGGGATCACAAATTTAGCATTGGAGGGCAGCGTGGAGGGTAAAAATCGTAGAGGAAGACCAAGAGATGAATACATTAAGCAGATATAGAAGGATGTATGTTGCAGTAAGTACTGGGAGATGAAGCAGCTCGCACGGGATAGAGCAGCATCGAGAGCTGCATCAAACCAGTCTCAATACTGAAGACAACAACGGACCCTGAGAAATTAGTACCTAGAACCAACACCTCTGGCCGTAATTACGGCCTTGATACGCCTGGGCATTGAGTCACAGAGCTTGTATGGCGTGTTCAGGTACAGCTGCCCATGCAGCTTCAACACGATACCACAGTTCATCAAGAGTAGTGACTGGCGTATTGTGACGAGCCAGTTACTCGGCCACCATTGACCAGACGCTTTTAATTGGTGAGAGGTCTGGAGAATGGGCTGGCCAGGGAAGCAATCGAACATTTTCTGTATCTAGAAAGGCCCGTACAGGACCTGCAACATGCGGTCGTGCATTATCGTGCTGAAATGAGGGTTTCGCAGGGACCGAATGAAGGGTAGAGCCACGGGTCGTAACACATCTGAAATGTAACGTCCACTGTTCAAACTGCCGTCACTGCGAACAAGAGGTAACCGAAACGTGTAACCAATGGCACCCCATACATCACGCCGGGTGATGCGCTTGTATGGCGACGACGAATACAAGCTTCTAATGTGCGTTCACCGTGATGTCGCCAAACACGGATACGACAATCATGATGCTGTAAACAGAACCTGGATTCATCCGAAAAAATGACGTTTTGCCATTCGTGCACCCAGGTTCGTCGTTCAGTACACCATCGCAGGGGCTCCTGTCCGTGATGCACCGTCAAGGGTGTCTGCTAAGTCATTTGTTGTCGACTTACGCCTTCAGCAATGTCGCGATAAGATAAACCTCAATCTCCACAGGCTACAATCCGACCTTTATCAAAGTCGGAAACGTGGTGGTACGCATTTCTCCTCCTTACACGAGGCATCACAACGTTTCCCCAGTCAACGCCGGTCAACCGCTGTTTGTGTATGAGAAATCGGTTGGAAACTTTGTTCATGTCAGCAAGTTGTATGTGCCGCCACCAGCGCCAACCTTGTGTGAATGCTCTGAAAAGCTAATAATTTGCATATCACAGCATCTTCCTGTCGGTTAAATTTCGCATCTGTAGCACGTCACCTTCCCGGTGTAGCGATTTTAATGGCAAGTAGCGTATGTGTGTGTCCGCAGAATGTTAGTTAGCGTTTTCTGATCATGTCTGTGAACCTGCCTGTGTGTTCATTGGTTGGTGTCTTCATCCATATACTATCTCCGTGTACTGCTCCTTCTGGGGATATTACGTTGTACTTTGTCTGCGGTGACAGATGCTCCGATTGTGGTTGTTTCTGATGTGTAGAGTGCTTCTGGAGTAAAACTGTACTTTAGTGCCTGAGTTTAGCCTGTCTTCAAATATTTCTTTTGTTGTAGTGCATCCATGTCAAGGTTCTAAGCGTTCTGAAGTTTTTCCGTTCCGTGCAAGTTCGATGTCTTGTTTGATCCTCTTATTTGTATATGTTACGCCCAAGTCCGAAGACCGGCAGATCGCGAATTGGCCGGCCATTTCGCACTTTGGCCCAGATTATTGGCCAAAGTCCGATTACTTGAAAGAATCGGCGTATATCCGACGTTGGCCAGCCATTTCGCGAATTGACTGGAGATTCCTGGTCAAAACACGATGTGATTGCCCATAGGTCGGGAAATACCTGGCTACATCGCATTGCGTGCTGTGATGAGGCAACAATGTGCGGCAGGCAGCACTCCGCCGACTTTGTTACCTGTGCCGTGCACGTGGTAGCTGCTGCTTTTCGGAGAAGGTCCTGCTTCTGCGCCTTGTTTTTCTTCCTGAAGGATTTGATAGAGTACTGTATTCCAGCAGTTTTGTTTGTGGTATTTGTACATCATTCAGATGTGGTAAGGGAACGCCAGTTAATCATGTGAGCTGCTTTTTTGTTTCTTTTTTTCTAAATTATTTGCTCCCACTTCGACCATTTGTGAAGGTTCATGAAATGTGACATGCTGCCCCCCCCCCCCCCTTTCTCACTTGAGATCTGTCCTGGTCATTTTAAATAGGAAAATATATATACTAAACATACTTAAACTTTATCTTTCATGTATTACATTTTTTTCTGTGAAAGCGGGCGAGAGAATAACATTATTTCAGTGTATTTACTTATATTACAAATTATAAAGTGAATAGTGTATAAAGATTATATTTTTATAAGTGAGATTCATAAAATAAATTGCATACAGCTTGACATTATGCATATTCATCCACTCTTCATATATCTTCCATTTCTGGCCGATGTGTTATGCCGCGTAGCAACTGGCCGACCAGATCCCGAACTCAAGAAAAGATCGGACATCGGCCAGTCAATTTACAGCGTTGTCGTCGACTGTTTCCTGACTTAAACAATTTGAAATTGTTCAATCGAATCTGTTTTGCTTCTTTCTTCGGAGTTTGACCGATCTATCCCAGCCACTTCGCGAACTGTCCGGCCGAATCCCGAAATCAGGAAAAGATCGGACGGACACTGGCTGGGGCAAATTTAAACAGACATTGGCCACTTCGCGACGTTTCTAGGCCCGCTTCGACCGATTTCGGGCTTTGGCCGTAACATATATATATAATCTCCCCCACGATAACTATTTGAATTTTTCCATTCTGTTAACCTTTCCGTATTTTGTTTACATGACTTGGTTGTCGTTGTTTCGTCTTCTCATACGATATCTGTAGCCCTGTTTTCTCAGAGACTGAGTATCGTCAGGTCAACTGCAAATGGCAGGCATTTTATGATCGTCTTGTTTACACACGTTCTTCCCAACGGACTTCCTTTCCCTTTTGCTCCCCGTTGTTCGATAATTTTGTCCAAGACAATGTTGTATAAAACTTGAGAGACCAGAGCCTTGTGTGATCCCTCTATGGTATCTCGAATGAGTGTGTTTTCTCCCATAAATTTTATTTTGGATGTGATGTCTGTTGTATGAGTGTTCTAGTTTTTCTATCTATTCCACGGACATTTTGTCTAAATCATTTTACAGTTAGTTATGATCATCTGATTTCAGTAGATGGTGAATGACAGTGAATGACAGCATGAATCGCAAACAATCTGAGGGCTGCTCAGATTGTCTCCTACATCGTTCATAAAGATTAAAAGCAGGAGAGGGGTTATGACGCTACCTTTAGGAACGCCAGATAACACTTGTTTTACACGATGACTTTCCGTCAATCTATGCTGACTGTGACCTTTCTGAACTATTCGCTAAACACACACAATGTACGTGAACTGACTATAAACGTAAATATTGCTTTCACAGCAAGTTGCAACAGTCGTATTTCATCTTAGAATGCAGGCTTTCATGGCCTGCTTTTGCATTATTGTTGATATTGTGTTAGGGGCATTAGGCTGTGGTGCAAGTCATAATTCTCTGCCTAGTGTTTTGTCTTCCAACCCACTGGAGAAATCATCAAAGGGTTCATGGATTCAAGAAGCAATTAGTCTCAGAAAAGCTGAGCAATCCGAATTGTTAATATACTGCCTAATTCCATACAACAAATATCATCAATATCATATTTATGCTTGTTAGAATGGTAACTGCCATATTCATGTGGGCCCAGAACGATGTCTTACGCTAAAATTATCACGTAACATGTTATCCCATCGCGTTCTGTTGAAGCGGAAGTAAGTATATAATCCACCGACAACATTCCTTGAGAGGTTCAGGGAGATTTTCTGAGTATTTTAGTATAAGGGGCCTGTAGTCCTCCGGTGGCTCGCTAAAAGTAATTGCGTTTCCTTAGATTTCTTACTCCCTTGTATTTTTGTATCTGTATTGCACTGAAAATAGTCGAACAACATTGCAAAAGTGGACGTTGTGCACTGCGTCTCTTGTTCGGTAACAAACATGAAGTATCTCACGGTACTTGCTGTTAAGTGAAGCCAATTTTCCTTGTTGTCCACAAGCATGCATCAGGTACTAAACGATTATGCCTCCTATCTGTTAATGGTACGTTAAGTTAAAAAAGGTCGTATGGATAGGCTTACTGATGAAGAAATGACCAGTAAGCATCTTGGGTAGTAGTTATTTGAGTGCAATAGAAGAGATTCACGTGGGCGCTATGCTGACCTTACTCCGCAATGACAGCTTTGATTCGAGGATTGTTGCATTACTCTGTGATTGTATTGAACGTTTTAGCGATCTTGTATTACAGACTTTTCAATTCTGTTATTTCCACGGAAACAAAGGTAATTGGTGTAACAAACCAAATGTAATTACGTTATTACTCTTTAACGAACCACTGGATGCCATAGATATCTTACACCAAAGTATTTGGAACGTCTCTGAACAGCCTCAGGAATTTTGTTGATTAGTTGATGCTCATTCTGCATACGTAAACGAGTCACAGGCAGCATGTTGAGGCTGGAAACACAGTTCAAGTGACGACCCCTAACAGTTGAGATCTTGTTGTGTATAACAACTTGGGCGAGGGCTTACATAATAACGAACTGGGACGCGATTAAGTTTCATTATAGCAGGTGAGCACTGTTGTTGGATGATGGGGAATTAAACTTAGCGTTGAGCAGTGAGAAGCAGTGTCGAGTCGCACTGGTGAGCATTTGAAGGCCTCAGCTGACGTAACGCGGCCGAAGTCGGCTGGTCACATGACACCGGTTGGTTACCGCCAGGCGCTTTCGGCTTCCTGTGAAAACGAAAACCTCGTTAACGCTCCTCCGACATCTCGCAAAGTTTACTTTCCGCCTTTTGAGTCCTTGCGCTACTTCGTCCTTTGTGGCTCAAATGCTGTGTGCCGTAGCAGCTGTTGTCGGTAGCGTTCACCGTTGTCCTTAACCTACTTTGCTGCACTTTCTCCATTCCCAACCGCCTCTCGTTTCCGTTGTGATTGATTTAAAATATTTACTTATTTCCACTACAGATGATTGAATAAAATCCCATACTGCGCAACGCAGTGTGTACCGTAATCTTATCCAGCAGCTTATGGGAATTTAGAGCAAATAAGAGCCCCTAGTGGCTTGTGTTATGTTAATTGAACTACCTTGAAAAAATATTACACTCAGAGCTTCGGTCATGTTATATGGTGTAGTCCTCAAAAAATAAGAAAATTGCTCAAAAAATGCAAAATTCTTGGTACGTAGGACTGAGATAAAACATGCGTGATACAGGAATCAGTACCGTAATTTTGTAAAACGTAACATCGGAAAAATGCTAGTATCAGACACGCTAACTGAAGAAGGAAAGATTATACCTTGTTAAACTTCAAAACAAATAAGCATAAATTCAGTGTCATAGACAAGACACATTGTTTCTCTTGACAGCTTCATCAGTTTTCTGTGAGTCTGCTGTTCTCCATCTGCGTCAGTTTACGTACATTCGAAGTTAGGCATTACGAGTTCTAGTTACACTTCGATTTTACTGTCGTATTTAAAAATGTTCCTATGTTAGGACCACACACACACGCGCGCCCCCTCCCTTCCTGTCCTTCCATCCCTTTCGTATCGAAGCAAAGTGCTTACGTCTTTTTTCGTACACCTATAGATTTGAAAACTGAAGTAAAACATCGTTTTTGTTTGTTTTTCAAATACGTGAAGAGCTGACTCACGTACAAACTAGTTAAAGCTAGTTCGCTTATGCAACAATGAAGTGGATTAGAATAAGTCATTTATTCTGCTGATTAGTATCGCCGTATAATATTAGTGTTATTAAAAATACACATGAAATTCCCTCATAATTTGGTTTGAGATTCTGTTATTGTCGTCGTTCATTTAGCATACACAGGTGGAAAAACGTTTCCTCTACAACACCTGTTGCCACTTATTGCTGTCCTCAGATGTACTCATAGACATTGATCCTGCGCACTTTCTAATATTGCCTACCCACAGTCCTTTAGCTAAACTGTAATATCTCGTATGTTTTCCGCCTTCCAACGTGAGTAGAAGTTACATTGTAATTTTTAATAAAATATTAATAGTAATTCGATGAGTAATGTCGATCTGAGATTGGGTAAAGTCATAGATAAAGATAAAATGTACTTCTCTGGCTACCTTCTTATATTTTTCTTCCGTAGGAGACTGTGGGTCCATTTATTTATTGTTCATATTTGTCGTTAGAGAAAGACGCGCAAATCGTATAGTGTCAGCAATGACTCGAACTGCAAAATTAAGCCAATCTAGTTGAAAATCATTCAGAGCTATTATAGTAAACGATTAAAGGTGCTATTAAATAATTAGGCCTAAATACACAAGTAGCTGCTTTGCTAGTCTTCGAAAACGATAAAAAGAAAATTGTATACAAGACTTCGCTATTTTTTCCCTATGGTACTAATTCTAGTTATTTTACCAGAACCTGTCTCTGCTTCCTGGTCTTAATTTTTTTTTTTATATCTACCACACGTGCTATTGCCTTTCCTGTGGCAGACGGGTCGTAAATTGCAATAACCTTGAACATTTCTAGTAGATTAAAACTGTGTGCCGGACCGAGACTCTAACTGGGGACCGTTGCCTTTCGCGGGCAAGTGCTCTGCCAGCTGAGCTACCCAAGCACGACTCACGCCCCGTCCTCACACCTTTACTTCTGCCAGTATCTCGTCTCCTACATTCCGAACTTTATAGAAGCTCTCCTGCAGAACTAGCACTCCTGAAATAAAGGATTAGCACTCCTGAAATAAAGGATTAGCACTCCTGAAATAAAGGATATTGTGGAGACATGGCTTAGCCACAGCCTTCGGGATGTTTCCAGAATGCTCTGCAGAGCACTTGCTCGCGAAAGGCCAAGGTCCCGAGTTCGAGTCTCGGTCCGGCACACAGTTTTAATAATCTGCCAGAAAGTTTCATATCAGCGCACACTCGTTTGCAGAGTGAAAATCTCATTCTGCAATAACCTTGTTGCCAAGGGTAGGTATCATTGGTAGTGTATGCATAGTATCTCTTGGATGGTTTGTTAAATAACGACGCTCCGGAATACACTGTAACCGTTGGACATACTATCCGGTGGGCTTTTCCTGTGTTTGTACAGATGACAGTAAACTGCGTGCCTGTAATCTAACGTATCTGGCCACACACTTGTGCCGTATAATCAGTGAGCGGCTGTTGAGCCGTGATAAGCAGTCGCAACACGTTGCGGACTGTCTGTGGTTGTTTACATGCGGCAAATATTGACAGCTGCTCTGGCTAAATGTTTGCCGTGACGGCGGAGGGGCGTCCCCGGCAGTATTTATCCGTGGTGTCCGCACCCCGCTTAAACCACACAGCGCTGCTGCTACTGCCAACACTACATACCGTTTCTGCTGCTGCTAGATGCTGTTGACAGATGGATCGCTAACGTAAACATTCAGCGCAGATATCCAATGACGAAACATTGTCTCCTAGTTACGTGTCATTGGACTTAATGGAGTAACGAAAAATTACACACAAAATAATCTGAATAAGTCATTTGGCTCATCATCGACGCATAGACAATGGCTGTCGAGCTCACTGCTATCTATAAAGGAGCGATATGTCTGTGAAGGGGGAGACAAAGAACGAACTGCTTGGATTAAAAATGGTGAAAATGTTCTAAGACAGGGACATAGTGTTTAACCCCTACGGTTGAATCTATACGTCGAAATTGTAATGACGGAGTGGTAATAAAATTCAAGGTGAGAGGACATCGTCAATAACATTACCTCTGCTCTGAGACCTCGTTTGACCAAGCGAAATCACGCTCAATAATCTAAAAGACTAGCTGATAAAAGGATGGAAGTATCCAAGCTGAATTTGACGTCCGCGAAAGCTTTGTAAGATTTCTTTTCCCGAAAAGTAACCTCGTTGTTCACTGAGGATCATTAACTCCGCAACTCTGAAAGGGTAGTCACTTCAAAACACACTCCATCCCAGAAAGCCCATCCCTTCAGCCTCAAGAGGGCTGCAGGCTGCTTCCCTCATTTCAGGAGCCCACAAACGCGCCACGAAATTGTTTGCCCGGCCGACCAGCCAATCAATCCAGCGAGCAGAAAGTAGCTATTCCCATCAGCCAGCTGCTGCTTACTGCGTTTCTGTAAAGTGCTGCCTAGTGATAGAGCATTAAGAACCTGCTGTAAGACATTCATAGGGAAATTTCCCTGTAAACCATCATAATCGGCTCCGATCACCACACATTTAGGCTGAGCGAGAAAAAATCCAGCTGATTTCCAGGCCGCTCCGAGAAAGCCCCTTCCCCCCCTGCCGCCGGAGACTGGCTAAGGCTAGCAAATATTTTCAAGATGTATTGTCTTAATTTTTTCTTTCTACAGGTCGTTTAGTGGAGAAATAAAAACTCCGAATCATTTTAATAGCTGTATCGCATATGATTGGTTACTCCTAATTAGTACTTTTCAGTAATATTACACACAATTTTTTTTTACGTCTTGATACACTCGGAAGCAACAGGTAATGTTCATTTTCTCTTCTAATAATTTTAGTAATGAATTACTCAGTCAATATCCATTGCCTTTCGAGAGATAAACACTTGATTAACATAAGATGTACTATCATAGCAAGTAAGTGCTCTCAGTGCAGTATGTTATTTATACTGAAGCGCCAAAGAAACGTATAGGAATGCGTATGCAAATAAAGAGATATGTAAGCAGGAAGAATACAGCGCTGTGGTCGGCAACGCCTGTATAAGACAACTGTCTAGCACAGTTGTTAGATCGGTTGCTGCTGCTACAATGGCAGGTTACCAAGATTTAAGGGGACATGCTCGTGAAAATGACCAAAAATTTGAAAAAAAATGTTATTGGTCTATAGAAAAGAGCATTTCATACTGATTTCAAAAATTTATGTGCATTATCATTTTCCGTTCGTTCTAAAATTGAGGTTGGACTTAATGTTGCACAGGGGCCATGCCCATCTGTCAGTTTGAAGTACGTCTGAATACGTGATGCACTATTTTGTTCTTCCATTTTTTCCGTCGTTAGTTAAGAATCGTTAACACAGGTGTATTCTAGAAGGCACTGACTCCCGGAACCAAACTACAGGCTTGTTCAGAAGGCTATGGTTCAAATGTAAACAAAGATATAACAATATATGATTCCGGAATTTCATACGCGTGCAGACTTTCAACATGGACTAGTCATCGGGTGTCACTAGAGTAATAAATCCCCAATACATTTCACTCCTTCCAAAGCTGCCCACGCCAACTGTTCCTTATGCGATTGTGAAGTGGAAACGCCAAGACCTGGAAGACGTGTTGTACTGACGGACAGAGACCGTCGGGGTTTGCTGTGGGTGGTGGTAAACGGAAGGAATAACTGGAGAGTACCAAAAAGCTGCCAGCATTCCAGCTAGACAATTAATGTGCGTAGGTAGTTACAAACGCTGGGGCACAGTGGTCGAGCAGCTTCTCATAAACGACATTCTGTAGTCAGTGCTAACGGACACTTCAGGTGGTGTAAACAGCGACCCCTCTGGACAGTGGATGGCTGGAAAGGAATGATTTGTAGTGCTATATCACGCTATACTCGGTGGCAATACGATGGAAAGGTTTGGGTTTGGCGAATGCCTAGAGCATGTTTACCTGCCATAATAGTGGTAACAGGGACGTACGGTGGAGGTGGTGATCGATATGAGGGTGTTTTCCGTGATCAGAACGGGATACCCCTTTCTGCGCTTAAAAAATCTCTAAATGCAGGAAATGCAATACGTAGATGGTCGCATGGCAATGCAACCTGTCGTAAAGCAACGTCTCTGATGCAATGGTATCTGGACAACATTTCTGAAATGGACTGGCTTCCCTGAATCACGACTTAACTCCAGTGGAACACCTTTGGGTGGAATTAGAACATAGACTTTGCTGCAGACACCAGTATTCAACATCACTATCTTCTCTGGTTTTATCTCTTGAGGAACAATAGGCTACCATTCCTCTAGCCATTTACCCACCTGACTGTAAGTGTCCCTACAGGTTTATGGCTATCAAGGCGAATGGTGAGTGCACCCCATATTAGTGTCCAATAGTATTTGTCCACATATTTTCGATCAGATTGTGTATAATGGCACGTAATTGCAGTGGCGTGTACATGACCATGACTAAACAAGAAATGAAGCTATTCAACATCAGATATTACATACCTATTTTTTGTTCCATTCTTTCGGTCTTTCACAATGGAAATTTTAAATATTCCTTAGTGGGAGGTTGCGGTACTGAACGGTGGCGTCTTCTTCAGACAGGTGTCTGTCGCATGAAGACGTGGCGCTGGCCAGTCCGGCGTAAGTGGCGGCTGCCGCTGCGAACATTCCATCATTGCAATGTTGCATCGCTCATGCTTTCCACATGAAACATTTACGAAATGTTTCATAGAGCATTGTAATGCGCAGAAACAATAGGTATTTAAATAAACAAAATTACTTTACATACACTGCCTGACAAATGTGAAGCAACTAGGAGAGGAGGAAATGGAACGAAGCTTCACTGGCTGTGAGGGTGTCTGATGTTATTTGTCAACAAAAATGGTCAGTTGTACAAGAACCAGGCAGTAGGATTTCACTTACCACTGCGCTCTCTGACTTCGAGCCATGTACAGATTGTGTTGAGAAGGGTGTCATGAAGCCGCCGTAGCGTATGCGGAGGCTTGCTGGCCTACAGCTGTTGTAACTGGTCGCTTGTCTACCAGATACTGATAACATGACGGAGTTGATATCAGAGCTGTTCCCGCACATGTATCAGTTACAGGTCTGGGTATCTTGCTGCCAACGGAAGTACTCCAGAACTACGCCGACTGTTCATAGAGCTAATAGAGGGACGTCTATGAGCATTGTCCTGCTGAAAAATTGTATCACGAAACTGTCACAAGAGATTTATCGTATGAGAATGCAGGCAGTCCATAACGCACCGTTGTGCCCTCAGTCACTACTAGCTGTGATCTGAGTCATACCCGATGTCTACCCAGATCATGATAGCAGAATTAACACAGCTATCTCAAACACATTTTAAGATTGCGACCTCTCCGGAAGTAGCAGCTGCACTCACCGACCGCAGTCATACGGTGTGGTGCAGAAACGCGATTCTTCACTAAACGCAATCAGACGCCACTAATCGGCAGTCCATGCTTCCCGCTCACGCTACCACTCCAAACGCAGTCTTTTTTGTGTGTTGTTTTTCAACGGCAACATACGGATGGAATGGGAATGACCTTGTTCGGCTGCTGCTAACCTAATGTTGCGGGATGACACAGAATATTGCAGTGGAGTGTCCACTACTTGATGTCGGATGACCAACGCAGCTCTCAAGGAGTTCGTGTACTTCGTGTAGAACACAACGATCGTCCCTTGTGGTGGTCAGACGTGGTCGACCGGAAGCTGGAAGAGTGTGCCTACCCTCGCATTCCCATCCGGTCCAACATCGGGCCAGTCACCTCCACATGCCCCACAAATCTAAATATTGCACGATTTAACCGGCCAGCGAAATGCAGACTACCAACGAGGCCCCTTTGTCATTTGCTAATAACGCCCTGTCTGGCGACACACCATCTGACTTTCGGAAAAGCATCATCCACACAATTCCGAAGACGGCAAGAGCTGCCAAGTGCGAGAATTATCGCACAATCAGCTTAACAGCTCATGCATCGAAGCTGCTTACAAGAATAATATACAGAAGAATGGAAAAGAAAATTGAGAATGCGCTAGGTGACGATCAGTTTGGCTTTAGGAAAAGTAAAGGCACGAGAGGCAATTCTGACGTTACGGCTAATATGGAAGCAAGGCTAAAGAAAAATCAAGACACGTTCATAGGATTTGTCGACCTGGAAAAAGCGTTCGACAATATAAAATGGTGCAAGCTGTTCGCGATTCTGAAAAAAGTAGGGGTACGCTATAGGGAGAGACGGGTCATATAAAATATGTACAACAATCAAGAGGGAATAATAAGAGTGGACGATCAAGAACGAAGTGCTCGTATTAAGAAGGGTGTAAGACAAGGCTGTAGCCTTTCGCCCCATACTCTTTAATTTGTACATCGAGGAAGCAATGATGGAAATAAAAGAAAGGTTCAGGAGTGAAATTAAAATACAAGGTGAAAGGATATCAATAACATTCGCTGATGACATTGCTATCCTGAGTGAAAGTGAAGAAGAATTAAATGATCTGCTGAACAGAATGAACAGTCTGAGTACACAGTATGGTTTGAGAGTAAATCGGAGAAAGACGAAGGTAATGAGAAGTAATAGAAATGAGAACAGCGAGAAACTTAACATCAGGATTGATGGTCACGAAGTCAATGAAGTTAAGGAATTCTGCTACCTAGGCAGTAAAATAACCAATGATGGACAGAGCAAGGAAGACATCAAAAGCAGACTCGCTATGGCAAAAAAGGCATTTCTGTGGGCAAGAGAAGTCTACTAATATCAAATACCGGCCTTAATTTGAGGAAGTAGTTTCTGAGGATGTACGTCTGGAGTACAGCATTGTATGGTAGTGAAACATGGACTTTGGGAAAACCGGAACAGAAGAGAATCGAAGCATTTGAGATGTGGTGCTATAGACGAATGTTGAAAATTAGGTGGACTGATAAGGTAAGGAATGAGGATATTCTACGCAGAATCGGAGAGGAAAGGAATATGTGGAAAACACTGATAAGGAGAAGGGACAAGATGATAGGACATCTGCTAAGACATGAGGGAATGATTCCATGGTACTAGAGGGAGCTGTAGAGGGCAGAAACTGTAGAGGAAGACAGAGATTGGAATACGTCAAGCAAATAATTGAGGACGTAGGTTGCAAGTGCTACTCAAAGGTGAAGAGGTTAGCACAGGAAAGGAATTCGTGGCGGGCCGCATCAAACCAGTCAGTAGACTGAAGACAAAAAAAAAAAGCAAGCCCTCCCTCTCAATAATACGTGGGATTTCCGCGCTGTTCAGCCAACGCTCAACTCGTGGCTCTCTTTGCGCCTTTACATACGCCACCAGGCTTCATACCAACAGTAAACATGAGCAACACTAATGCACTGTACTTGCCGTTCAGTCACTGAATTGAAACTTTAGTCATTTACATACGTGTCTGTGCGTGTGCCATTTTACACTTGCACTGACCATGTCTTCTGGGTGCTCCATTTTTTGGTCTGGCAGTGTGTATTACACTGTAGTGACAAGTCATGGGGTAGCGATAAGCCCGTGTACAGATGGCGGTAGTATCGCGTGTGCACGGTATAAAAGGACAGTGCATTGTCGGGGCTGACATTTGCACTCTGGTGATCCATGTGAAGATTTGTCCAATGTGATTATGGCCGCAACACGGGAATCAAGACTTCGGAATTGTAGTTGGATCTAAACGCATGGGACATTGCATTTCGGAAATCGATGGGAATTCAATATTCCGAGATCCATAGTGTCAAGACTGTGCCAAGAACACTAAATTTCAGGCATTAACTCTCACCACGAAAAACGTAGCGGGCGACAGCCTTCACCTAACTACGGAGAGCAGCGGCATTTGCCTAGAGTTGTCAGCGCTAAGAGACAACCAACACTGCTTGAAATAAGCGCAGAAATTGTGGCGCATATGCCGAACGTATCCTTTAGGACGGTGCGGCGAAATTTTGCGTTAATGGGCTATGGCAGCAGACGATCGAAGTGAGTGTCTTTGCTAACACATCGTTTGCAGCGACTCTCATGGTGTCGTGACTATATCAGTTGGACCCTACACGAATGGAGAAGCGTGGTCTGGTCAGATCAGTCCCGATTTCAGTTGGTAAGAGCTAACAGTAGGATTAGTCTCACACAGATCTCACGAACCGATGGACCCAAGTTGTCAACAAGGCATTGTGCAAGCTGGTGATGTCTCCGTAATGGTATGGGCTGTGTGTAAATGGAATGGACTGGGTCCTGATCTTAGCTGAACTGATCATTGACTGGAAATGGTTTGTTGGGCTACTTAGACCATTTGCAATTCCCAAACAATGATGGAATTTTTATGGATGACAATGCGCCATGTCACTGGGTCACAGTTGTTCGCGCCTTGTTTGAAGAACAAGTTGGACACTTAGCGCAGTGATTTGACCATTCAGATCGCACGACATGAATCGCGTGATTTGACCATTCAGATCGCACGATATGAATCGCGTCGAACATTCTGGGACATAATCGAGAGATCAGTTCGCGCACATCATCCTGCACCGGCAACACTTTCGCAGTTATGGGCGGCTACAGAGGCAGCGCGGCTGCAAAATACTAACACAAATCCTTTGTAGAAGAACGGAAAAACTGATAGAAGCCGACATCGGCGAAGATCAGTTCGGAGAAATGTAGGAACAAGTGAGGCAATGCTGACTCTACGACTTATCTTCGAAGACTTGGAGTAGGAATTAGGCCAGGAAGAAGAAATAAAAACTTTGAACTTCGCCGATGAAATTGTAATTGTCAGAGACAGCAAAGTACTTAGAAGAGCAGCTAAATGGAATGGACAGTGTATTCAGAGGAGAATATAAGATGAACATAAAAAAAGCAAAACAAGGGTAATGGAATGTAGTCTAATTAAATCAGGTGACAAGGAGGGAATTATATTGGGAAATGACGCTTAAAGTAGTAGTAGAATTCTGCTATTTGGGAAGCAAAAATCTGATGATGGTCGCAGTAGGGAGGATATAAAATGCAGTCTGGCAATGACAAGAAAGGCGTTTCTGAAGAAGAGAACTTTAACATATAGATATAAGGGCCACGTGGGCCTAGTCCTTTCTGAAATTATTCGTATGGAAGGTAACTGTGTATGGAAGTGAAACATGGACGATAAAGCTTAGAAAAAAAGAATAGAAGCATTTGAAATGTGGTGCTACAGAAGAATGCTGAACATTAGATCGGTAGATAGTGTAACTAAAAAGGAGGTACTGAATAGAAGGGGGAGAAATTTGTGGCAGAACCTGGCTAAAAGAAAGGATGGGTTGGTAGGACACGTTCTGAGGCATCAAGGGATCACCAGTTCAGTACTGGAGGGAAGTTTGGGGGTTAAAAATCGTAGAGGGAGACCACGAGATGAATACCGTAAGCAGATCCAGAAGGATGTAGGTTGCAGTAGTTATTTGCAGATGAAGAGGCTTGCACAGGATAGAGTAGCATACAGAGCTGCATCTTACCAGTGTTTGGACTGAAAACAGCAACAACAAAGAAGCAGCGTGGTTCAATATTTCTGCAGGGAACTTCCAACGACTTGTTGAATCCATGCCTTGTCTAGCTGCTGCACTAATCCGGGAAAAAGGAGGTACGACACGATATGAGTTATCTCACGACTTTTGTTGGCCATTAAAATTGCTACACCACGAAGATGACGTGCCACAGACGCGAAATTTAACATACAGGAAGAAGATGCTGTGATATGCAAATTATTAGTGTTTGAGAACATTCACATAAGGTTGGCGCCGGTGGCGACACCTGCAACGTGCTGACATAAGGAAATTTTCCAACCGATTTCTCATAGACAAACAGCAGGTGCCCGGCATTGCCTGGTGAAACGTTCTTGTGATTCCTCGTGTAAGGAAGAGAAATGCGTGCCATCACGTTTCCGACTTTAATAAAGGTCGGATTGTAGCCTACTGCGATTGCGGTTTATCGTATCGCGACAGTGCTGCTCGCGTTGGTCGAGATCCAATTACTTAGCATATTATGGTATCGGTGGGTTCAGCAGGGTAATACGGAAGTCTGTGCTGGATCCCAACGGCCTCGTATCACTAGCAGTCGAGATGACAGGCATTTTACCCGCATGGCTGTAACGGATCGTACAGCCACGTCTCGATCCCTGACTCAACAGATGCAACAACCATCTGCACGAATACTTAGACGACGTTTGCAGCAGTGTGGACGATCTGCTCGGAGACCATGGCTGAGGTTACCCTTGACGCTGCATCACAGAAAGGAGCGCCTGCGATGGTGTACTCAACGACGAACCTAGATGCACGAATGGCAAAACTTCATTTTTTTCTGATGAATCCAGGTTCTATTTACAGCATCATGATGGTCGCATCCGTGTTTGGCGATATCGCGGTGAACGCACATTAGAAGCGTGTATTCGTCATCGCCATACTGGCGTATGACCCTGCGTGATGGTATGGGGTGCCATTGGTTACACGTCTCGGTCACGTCTTGTTCGCATTGACGGCACTTTGAACAGTGGACGTTACATTTCAGATGTTACGACCCGTGACTCTACCCTTCATTCGATCCCCTGCGATACCCTAAATTTCAGCAGGATAATGCACGACCGCATGTTGCAGGTCCTGTACAGGCCTTTCTGGATACAGAAAATGTTCGGCTGCTGCCTTGGCCAGCACAGTCCCCAGATCTCACCAATTGAAAACGTCTGGTCAATGGTGGCCGAGCAACTGGCTCGTCACAGTACGCCAGTCACTACTGTCGATGAACTGTAGTATCCTGTTGAAAGTGCATGGGCAGCTGTACCTATACGCGCCATCCAAGCTCTGTGTGACTCAAGGCCCAGGCGTATCAAGGCCGTTATTACGGCCGGAGGTGGTGGTTCTGGGTACTCATTTCTCAGGATCTATGCTCCCAAACTGCGTGAAAATGTAATGACTTATCAGTTCTAGCATAATAGATTTGTCCAATGAACACCCGTATATCATCTGCATTTCTTCTTAGTGTAGCAATTTTAATGGCCAGTAGTATACATCAGTTTGAAAACTGCAGTATATTTTCTCACCGTTGTGTGCGTGTCTGCCGCCTACCTGTCCACAAGCTCCTAGCCCGTGCCGCTGCTTGTCCGTGCTTGCTCTCTGCCTCCTCCGCCTGCTCCCGCTGCTCGTATCGAGCCGCCTCGCTTTGTCCCCACGCCAGCAATTATCAGGCCTGCCGTAATCATCGGCTGCCGCCTGCCGCCTGGGGCGCCCGGCTCCTGATTAGCGCGCACTCCACTCAGCCGTCTCCGGGCCGCCTGGGGCGCAAACGAGACAGGCGACGACGGTTGAGCTCTTTCATTCCCTCTAAATGGCGCAGAGCTCGGAAGTGAGGCGCGAGCGTAGAACGATTAGTAACGCGACCGGCGCACGTGAAGCTTACACAAAGCATATCCGATGACGACACAATGCACTCCACCTTTTAGGCCGCATCCCTTTGTATAATTTCGATCCGCTTGTCTAGGCACATTTACACGAGCCATGGAAATTGCATATTGATGACTGCGTTGCCTACGAACACCGCCGGCCACAAGCATTGCAGCCGTGTACGTCCAACAACATTCCGGACCAAGTCCTGCCACTGTCCGCGGCAGTATACACTATTTTTAAAAAAAGTTTCAAATGGCTCTGAGCACTATGGGACTTAACACCTGAGGTCATAAGTCCCCTTAGACTTAGAACTACTTAAACCTAACTAACCTAAGGACATCACAAACATCCATGCCCGAGGCAGGATTCGAACCTGCGACCGTTGCGGCCGCGCGGTTCCAGACTGAAGCACCTAGAACCGCTCGGTCACAGCAGCTGGCCACTGTTGCCGGCCACTGTTCAAAAGAATTAGGGGAACACGTGCATCAACGTCCTGTATCTTACATGTCTCTATACTGGCGGTACCTGTAGTCTTATTGTATGGCTTGAAATCTTTGCTTTCGGCGTAGGCAACAATTAAAATTATTCGCCATGTGGTTGCGTTACGAATTAGTGTCAGATGATCCTTCAGCTGGAAGTGAGTGTCATTCTCATTATTTTCTTATGAGGTACACAGATGGCAGTTGTATTGAAGCAAGAACATGCAGTATTACATCTCATTCCGCGGAAGTTGCAAGGGAGGTCAGTTTAATCAAAAAAATTTGGACTTATCCGTCGTGTTGTTTCAGACAACACCATTCCATGTGACGTCCATAGGTTGCGGACACGCAAAGTGGAGACAGGTCAGTACGCAAGGCGAGTTGGACAAGGTCGCCGAGCGCATTACAATCCCACGTGAACACCGATATCTGATCATCTTCGGGTTGCCGTGTCGTACCAGCAGAGCAGTGCAAGGATTATCTCACTGGAGCCGCTGTGTCCGATCACACTAATGAACAGGTTACGAGAAAGGACTTTGACCCAAACGTCCTGTTAGAGTACTGCGTTTGACACGACAAAAGTCGCAAATCGCCTTCTGTTCTCCCGTGTCAACTGGCAACTTCCTCTCTGGCGAAATGAGCTATTCCCAGACGAGTCTAGGTATCCTCTGAGGCAAGCTATTTTCGTGCATGGAAACCTGTAGTGAGCGGTACCTGCCAAAAGGCCTGAAAATAGATTTCCAGGGTTCTATGGTGATGTGTGGAGGCTCCAGTATTAACAGCCATAGTGATGTTGCCGTTTTCCTTGGTCCTCTTACGGCCAGGCAGTAATCGTAATAGATCCTGTTGGGTCGTGTAGTGGCTGCAGCATACCGTGGCGGCTCTGAATTCCTTATAATAGGAAGGTCTGTGTCATGTGAAGCTTGGCCATGGAAGTGACAGAATGGCTGCTGGTGAGTCCCGACCTAAGCCCCACCATGCATATGTGGGACGTGCTTGGCAGACGTGTTCGTGACCGCCATCTTCCACCACAGAGCCTCGAAAAAATCTCCTGGGCTCGCCTTCAAGAATGGGAACGGATGCCATTGGGTCGCATCCGTAGACATGTACGCAGCATGTAGGTGTCGGGCAGTCACAAACGCTCACGGAGGGCATATACGTTACTGAAGCTTTCAAAGCCCAATGAAAAGCACCTAGGGTGACGGGGTGAAATATTGTTTCCACTTTGTCTTGAACACCTGTCGGACATTTGTTTTTATTTTATGCAAAATATTCGAAGGTGTAATTATGCTTCATTGTCTACTTAATTCTGAAAAATAGATATATTTTAAGGTTGAATAACAAGTACACTGTTTTTGTGTATAGTTTATAACAAAATAGTGTACTTCGTATTCAGCCTTGTAGAATTATTCTACCAAAAAGTAATGGAGAAATCTTAAGATAGAGGTATAATTTGGTAACATACCAAGGACTTAACTGTTGCTCAGTAGAGTACGGCAGATGCGCGAATCATGCTCCCCTAATTAACTTGAACAGCGTATTTTCGTCCTGAAAGTGTTTACACTTGGCACGGTAATGTTAAATGGACAATACCGAACTTGAGGAGTGTAGGAAACCCTTGGATCGAAAACAGCAAATTTGACAAACAAGCCAGATTTTTTTTTTACCGGAGCGATGTACGGCAACCGAGACAGGCTACGCGACACGTTGCTACGCATACTAAACGTGAGTAAATTTTACTCGGAAACATTGATGGGCGGGCGCAGATTAATTTTCCTGGACTGATAGTTATAAATTCAGTCCCGCTAAGTCCAATCCCGCTTTGGTCTACGACTAAAATGCTGCTCCAGCACCGTTATTAAATGAACTGTAGTAATTGAACTACTGTCAGCAAGATTGCGAGGTCCGACCATCGGGCTGGAAAACGCAGGGTTTTCAAAAAAGTGTCAAATACCTTGAGAGGTGTTAACTAACCAAAACAAGAAAAACAAATAAGAGTAGTGTAATGAATATGGATCCGGAAAGACTTACTTTTTGCCGACACGTTTTTATAAGTGGTGGTCAACGTGGCGTCCACTCATGACAGTGCACTGCTCTGCCGTCCGGTGTAAGGAATGAAGCACCCTTTGAATTGTACCCAGTTGCTATTGTATCTGTCACGCACTGGAGACCGTTGATTGGCGTGGCGCAGACACAATTTCTTAGTGTCCCCATAACCAAAATTCTAGGGGATCGAACTCTGTGAAACGAGCAGCCCGAAGTGTGGGATCTCCCCCCCCCCCCCCCCCCCCAACCAATCCAGCGGTCCTGGGATGTCATTGTGACAAAAGTGTACTGGTGCGCCGTCATGCATGAACCACATTTGTATTCGTTGGTGCAATGGCGCAGCCTCGAGCGAGGTAGGCCATCCATTAATGAGAAAGTCCAGATAATGCGCTCCATTTAACATTCGTGGTAGCACATTAATCTGTCGCCAAATGCACCTGCTCATGCATTGAGAATCCGTGTTGACGTCCTATTCTCTGAATTGCTTGGGAATTTATATCTGCCCATACATGCTGGGCATGGAAATTCACATCTCTTGTGAACCCTGCTGCCTCATCAGTAAACGAACCTTCGATGTAAACAGTGGATCTGCGGCACACCTCCGCAACAGCCATTGACAGAACCGCCGTCAGCCAGAAGATCCTGTGGCTTTAGGACCTGGACGTGCTGCAGATACGGACACGGCAGTTGGTCATGAAGTACCGCCGAGATAAGAGAATGAGACACGCCTTCTGCTGCTGCTGCTGCTGCTGCTGCTGCTAATCGTCACGCGCTGGCCCCAGGGGTTTCTTCCGCCGAACGCAGCACACGGTCCTCCATGTCAGGCCTGCGTACTTTATGTCCACTGTCAGTCTTCAGAGATGCGAGGGTGGCTTTGTATTCCCCAGAGGCTGGAAAAGTCTACCGAACACTCGTCAGAGGGCACTGCTCTATAGATATTTTCAGCGTAGACGGCGCGGGCTCGCAGGCTACGTCCATTTGCTAAACCACAGCAGAATATCATAACCGCCATTGCTAACAAGTTGGGAAAGAGAGAAAATATAAATGTACTATTGTGGTGGTAAATCCACCCTAATCAGCTAGTTGCTGTTGAGCGGGAGGGCCGGGCCACATAAGCAACATTCAGTTTATAACAACACTTTAGTTTACTTTCCTTTGGCCAGATAAAATTTTTTCTTTAAAATTCAAAATCCTTACAAGCACGGGCAACCGGCCTAACCCAACAACATCAGCAACAACGACAACATTAGTCTTCAACCAAGCATTAAGCGACTTGCAAGTTAAATTCTATACACAGTAAGTGTCCCAAAAGCAGACTACAATAACGAGATACAGTTTAACCAATAATGGATATCACATTTTTGTAACACAAAAGAAAATACCAACAGATCTTTTATAAAAATCCTTTACAGATCCAAATCAGGGCCCCACGACTTGATTCGGGTAATGCGGCCGAGTCCAGTTCCCACACTACAAGCCAGGTTCGGTCTTGCAAACGTGTCAAACACAGCACAACCTCTGCGTCGCGCCCCGGCCTGCTCAACCACGCTCGCCTCCGATTCTCACGCGCCGCTCTTCGGCTGTCCCCTTTCTAGCCCACACGCCCGTCGCGGCCAAGTCACGTCAAACGGCCGAGCCCAAAGATCACACCATGCCGACCCCATCGATCAATCGATACGAGGCGGCACGGCACAACTATACCACTTGTTCGTACAAACAGCGCAATAACAGTAAAAACATTAGTGAATCCGCATTTGGAAGAAGGTAAAATACCATGATAGGTACCCGGGATTAACAGTACTGTACAATGAGGCACACAAAGACGACGAAAAGTAACGTAACATACAACATGGCAAACCACAAAACTGACTGCAGACCATCTAAGGGTAGGCGCAGTACTGTGATAGACATAATAATACCCTACCGACACATTTGACGAAGCGCCATGCAACGACCGTGCTAATATCCTGAACAAAGTGTCGCGCAGCCGTGCCTATACACGTGTTTATCGTGGAAAGTATGCGTTTCCAGATCAGTGTTTACTGGACTTACTTTTCTTGTTTCGATGGGTACTACCACCTCTCAGATTAGACGCTTTTTTGAACACCCTGTATACGCCGCCTATATCTGGCACCTAGCATCTTTCGCAGATTTTCTCCATTGAAAATCAAATTAATAGTTCTAAGTCAATACGTAACACAAAAACAGTAAACTAAAAAAATAAGGTAAATATGGGGGCAGTGAAATGAAAACCGAACACCCTCCACAACGCGCTTATGGAATGGTTCCATTCAAAAGTAATCACTAGACGCGGTATGACATTCATCCCAGTGGAAGACCACACGAACAATTTGTTTTGTATAATGCGGCCGGCCTCTGACGGATCTGCAACCACAACCTCTTGAACTTCGTCGTTCAACTGAAACCGATGTCAACGCATGCCTATCTTCAGGTCGCCAAGGATGTAAAAATCACATGGTGAAGGATGCCGGCTCTAACGAGGATGTTGCAGTGTTTTTCCAATCAAATCGCTTCGTCCGATTGGCAATGTTGGGGCGAGCGTTAGTATGCAACAGGATGATTCCGTCAGTGAGAGGATAAATGGCAAAGCCAACGGTGGAAATATGCCACCCCTCATCCGTCAAGTACACCACCTTCGAATGCAGGGGCTCTCTGCTCGTAGAGTTCCTCAGGCGTCAAACAGTAATAAATGAGCAGCACTATGAAGACCATTTGCAGGAACTGCGACTCACCATAAAGTAAAAACGCTCAGGAATCCTGTCGAACGGAATCAACCTCTTGCACGATAATGTCCGCCCCCATACTACCTTCATATCACCACACACAAAGTGAGGTTACGTATTTTTATTGCGCACATTTTTGAGAACTTTAAATTCAAGATAAATGTCGTGGATCTACTCCATTGTGTAAATTCAGCAAATTTTGATTTCTGCTATTCTGGAGGTGAAAGTTCCAAGAAAACTTATTTTTCTTGTTTTCATTCCAGTTTAATAATTAGATGCAAAACAACACAAATGACCAAAACATGCACTACACTATACAGAACTTAGCTTATTCAGATACGCCTCTTAAAGTATTCCTTTATGAAGCTTGCTCTCAAGAATTACATCTTTCAAAGAATAGTTCGTGGCCCCAGTGTGTGAGCACGTTTGCTGCTGTCATTACCCGCAGCCACTATATAAATATGAATTGTACACCTTTTTCCAGCACTGCGGCCAGGGAGAGATTAATTCTTAAACGAATATTTGAATATTAAGGCAGTCCTCAGAGTGGCCATATTGATTTTGGAAATGAATTAAAAATCGTAAGTTCAAAAATGGTTCAAATGGCTCTGAGCACTATGGGACTTCACTTCTGAGGTCATCAGTCCCCTAGAACTTAGAACTACTTAAACCTAACTAACCTCACACACATCCATGCCCGAGGCAAACCGTAAGTAGCCAACAACTGCTGCTCTATAGCACAAACAATAGTTTACCAATAGGAGGTGGCTACAACAACCATCAGAAGCAGAGTTAACGCGTTATGAGCCTTGATATATCGCTTCACTTCCTTTCGAGCTGCATTACAGTAGGGATCTACTATTAAGAAAAAGTACTTGACGTAGCAAGAGTTAGTTATCTCTTAAACTCCCTGCTGAATAGAAACAGGTCGCCTTAGGCCTTTATTTTTGCAACGATGTCACGTCTTGAACACATTTTGTAACATTTAGCACGTAAAGGGTAACAGTAAATTCGACGCGCACACATCCTTAACTGGTGGCTGGGAGGCAATCGAAGGGGAACGAAGATTAATTGGATGAGATTGGTCGCGTCTTGCACAGGCAGTAAACAAATCTCTTCAGAGGGATGTCGTGACTTAAGTATGCTGTTGACTTCTGCTTCGAAGAGACAACTTCCTTTTCACGTAATACAGTATCATTTTAATAGAGTTCCGGTTACAATCCCCGCACCTATCCGTGACATAGTCAGCCGGTAAGGCCTTAAAACGCGCAAGGAAAAAGTTTCTGGTAGAGGTTGGAAGATCTTTTGGAGACAAGCTAGGATTAGAAGCCTTCTGACTGCATGGCAAGCAGTCACTCATTTCCAGACGCTATACAAAGACTACGTACAAAGAAATTAGTTCAGTGACACCTCATATAGATGAAGTGGGGAGTGGGGATTATTAGTATAACTATTTAGTGACTTTTAAGAACAGCAAAAAATTAAGTTTACTTGTTTGAGCGAGCACTGCTATGAGGGCGTGCTGCATAGTAGTCTCGCAGAATTTTTTTATTCTGTTCTCAGTATCGTTGAGGTATTACATGTCTTGCATACGGTACTCGGTCGACTACCCCGCTTCGCTGACGCGTGTTAGAACACTCTGTTCTGTAGTGTAGTGTGTAACGTAACTATGCCGGTGCGTGAGAAAGAACTCAGAAAACTGAAAGCACGAATTAGAGTAGTTGGCCCTCACCTGGAGCACCCTCTCCTTCAGCATGACGATTCCAGGCCACACAGAGCAGCGCTACGATTATCTGCGACAGTACGACGCGTTGGATTCACTGTCATCGATCGTCCTCTTAAGTCTCCACTTAGCCTCATCCGATTTCCATCGTTTCCACAACTTAAAGGAATACCTTCCAGGACTGAATGTCTATAAACAGTGTAAGCAGAGGTGAGGTGGAGGTTCGGTCAAAAAGATCACACATTCTACAGTGACGGTATCAACAAACTGATCTCTCGTTGGTAGAAATGTTCGTCGCCAGTGTTAATGTTGAGAAATAAATACGTGCACATCAAGAATGAACTGTAGAAAGTTTATAAAGTTTTTGTTTAAAAAAAGCTTAGTTTTCACTTACCAGTATTCCCTCGTATATTAAAGATTCAATTTCGCTATTCTGACACCCTAAAAAAGGCAACAGACGCCGCTACCACAAACGCTTTCAACAAAGTTAACTTTAGTGAGTTTTTTCATCTGTCAATGGACAGAGGCTTGCTTCGCGCAGTAATCAGTCAATAACAAGGAATCAAAGGTACTGCATTCCTAACCATCATTAAAGCTAACTGTACGTTATATATAGGTCACGCAAGTAAGATTGTTCCGTTAAAATCGTAACACACTTTACTCTCGTGTAATCGACCACAGCTTCAAGCCAAAGTAGATTAGCTGTTTGCTTGTGCACTTTCACTCGTTTGTTTAAAACCGACTCTCACTCCCAGACTTCATTACGCATAGTAGTACCATCTGCAGTCAAGTTAAAAACGCCTCCGCTGTACCGATCGTAATTAACTTATTTAGTCGCGGGAGGCAACAGGCAATAGCAACGAAGGTTTAATCGGGTGGCCATCCTTTTCATGCCGTTAGCATTTTAGAGAGCGTCTGCGAAGGCCGTCATAGTTCAGTTCTATACAAATCGTATCATTCAACTTGATTCTGTCGACATCACTGATTTCAGCTCTTAGGACGGAAGATCGAAAGCTAGCATTGGCGCTGTTGTAAATTATCAACCCCTTTAATTTCAAATACACGTTTCACATTACAGAAGAATTACCATATTAATGAAGCTTGGCTTTAGACTCCAAATCAGCGTGCACCCTACATGAGTGGAAGGCATGACTGCGAATAGCCTACAAAATGTCACCGGACTCCTTTTGGACACAATAGCTGTTCCACCTGCGAACGCCGAGCCGCACACAAGAGCTTGTTAACTCTCGAAACAGAGATTGTTGCTACGGCCGTTAAATGTTTATTTGCGGCTCTAACCTTGTGTGATCTCATGGCGGCGCCAGGAACCCGTAAGAGTACTAAGCGCAGACTTCCCGTCTTGGTTAGATTGACGTAGAAGAGGGATTAAGGCAGTGTCAAGTCTCACGCATATGTAGAGGTACGCCAAAAGGAATCCTTACTGGGACACACACAAAGAAAAATTTGCCGACAAGGATTTATTACGTCTAGAACCATCAAGGTCATATGCTCATACCAAGTATTTCAGTCTGAAACATGGAAGACCACTAAGTGTTTATCCTACGAATTTAGTCGTCTTCAAAATCCTCTGTACGCTATATTTTCACTGTTGCAGTGGATTTTACTAACGTTGTTGCTTGATACACATTTGCCGTAGAGAGTAAAAGCTCGTCAAACACAATGCACCCCAAAAATATATTACGTACTTCATTAGAGAGCGCTTTAATATCTTGTTTATATTAAAAAAATAAGCAATAAGCGGACAACTCCAAAAGCAACCTCTAATATAACCGTAATGTCATTCAGTCAAAAGGTTAATCAGTTCCGTGTGAATATCATCAATATGACTACCCTGCATTACGTATTCCTGTCTTATATCACTAAAAGCACAAGTGGTGGTATTATTAAACACGAAAACACTTGACATTTATCTAATTGTATGATAGGGTGTTATTAAGAGTAAGTTATTTATTTGAATGAAATAAAGTTTACTGTTACTAGTCACTGTTTATATATTCACAGCGCGTTTCAAAGGTTTCAGCCTTCATCAGGTGGATTTAATACGACACACGTGTGCTGTTACGACTTTCGAGTGATCTGTGGCGCTGTCTAGTGGAGAAACTAAACACTATTTTAGAACATGGCTCTGTCGAGGTGTTTGACTAAAAACTAAACGTAAATGTGAAAATAAAAGTAAGATAGAATACATCCAGTGGTCAGACAGGCTCCTCTCTCTGTTGTCCGCAGCTCGTGGTCTAGCTACGCCGGCACGGTAGCTCAGCGTGTTCGGTCCGAGACCCGGTTGGCCTCTGCAATAAAAAACTGACTGGAAAGATCAAAAACGAACTTGAACGAATATCATGTGACGTCCGCAACGACCAAACACAACGATCACGGGGTCCCAGGTTCGATTTCCAGCCGTGTTGGGAATTTTCTCTGTCCGGGGATTGGGAGTTTGTGTTGTCCTCACCATTTCATCATCATCATCATCATTCGTGGCAGTGGCTAGATTGGACTATGTAAAAAGTTGGGACTTTGTATGGGCGCTGATGACCGCGCAGTTGAGCTCCCCACAAACTCATAATCTTTTCTCTGTTGTAATACATCGCATTTAAACTACCACATTTTGTAAACAAAGATAGTGTCTGAAAATGTGTCTGTAGATACCCATTCCAAGGTAGCCCACTCATTTGAGTTAACCGCGCCGGCTATCAGGTGCCTTAACCGCTATAATTTGTGCGGATATAGGGTTACGTAACCCATGTTCTTCACACATCCCCGAAAGAAAAAATCGTTTGGTTTAAGGTCAGGTGACCTGGGGGTCATAACATGAATATCGTTCTACCCAGCACGACAATCCAGTGCTTTGGGAGAGAGATCATTACGTACGATGTTACGCTAACGTGGATGGACTCTGTCCGGCTGCAGAAAGAAGTCTGGTACCTCTTCTCTCAACTCAGACAACAACCGGAGAGAAAGCATATCGAGATAGGTTATGTCCATAACAGATTCTGCGCTCAACAAGACCAATGACACTGCAGTTGGTTATGGCGCAGAAAACATTAAGCTTCATAGAATCACGTTAATGTTCCAGACAGGCATTTAGGTTTTGTGTATCCCATAGTCTGAAATTATGCTTGTTCACTTTGCTGGTTAAGTGAAATGTGGCTTCATCAGAGTACGCAAATCTGTCTGCGAAACTATCCACCTCCGTGCGTGCTTGAAAATACAGCATAATTGTCTCGGTTCTGATTTATCGGCTGGCTTCAGCACTTACATCATTTGAATCGTGTATGCCTCAATTGCAGACGTCTGGACAACATAAGCCATCCTGTTGATTGACACATTGACTTCTCGTTGACACGACGCGTGGGTTTCCTGAGTTTCCTTTTCGTAGGTCGTTTTCCACAACTTCATTCTCGACGGATAGCCGACTTGGGGTTTTCTTCTTGCATAAGCATCCTGTCTCCTCGAATTGCTTTGCCCCCTCTAGCAGTGTTATGGTGTGGTGTCACTCTAACAAACTTTGTGCGAAAAGTCTTTCAACAAGCATTGATTAGGTTTTTGTGTATCGCGGGTGCAAACATTTTGAATACTAACTCCAGCGATGTACAGCATTTTCCCATTGTTTAATTGTTGCCCATCTAAGCTGGGAGAGTTAATCTTTTGTCAATATGTGTATTTCTGAAATAGTATTTACTGTAGACGCTGGAATACTTTTTGTCCCCCTTCATTTTGAGTCTCCTTGTTTTTCAAATGGTGTACAATCCTTTTCTGTCCAGTTTATATAGCCTAAACTTTTATTTATTTATGTAATCGGTGCAGTAATTAAGTTGCCAACAGCGGCAAAATCATACATAAGTTTGGCTGGGATACAGAGGGACGGCCACGGTGACCGAACGGTGCCAGGCGCTTCAGTCCGGAATCGCGCGACTGCTACGGTCGCAGGTTCGAATCCTGCCTCGGGCATGGATGTGTGTGATGTCCTTAGGTTAGTTAGGTTTAATTAGTTCTAATTCTAGGGGACTGATGACCTCAGAAGTCCCATAGTGCTCAGAGCCATTTGTTTCGTAAATGATTACAGTTAATTCTCAGTGACAGGTAGAAAGGCCACCAGAGTGCATTAGTGTTGCTAGTATTTATTGTTATTAACCAGGCGTGGTATAGTACGCGAAGGGTATGAAGATCAGATCTTCAGTGGTGACTGAAGGATACGGAGATGCCGTGTACTCGCCAGACAGCCTTTTCAGCACCTGACAGCTTCAAGGTGGTGTCACTGTGGGTCTCATTTGGCCGGTTGATCGAAAGCTGGAAATCAGATGTGTGTGACATTTTATGCTGACAGTGGCCCACCCGGGAACTTGTAACAGACCCGGGCTAGGGAATTGTCAGCCCATGAGCAGGCTGCCATTAACACCCCAGCACGAGAGACTGCTTTTGGAGTGATGAAGCATGGCTTTCTGATCAGTTTCGTCGCAGTGTTCAGCGATAAATTACGGTTACACACTTCCACGGATAACCATCGTCAGGGAGTATGGCGGTCGCTTGGGGAGAGGCCACAGACTAAAAATTTTCTGAAGAGGCAAGCGCCACAGACATCGAGGATCCTCATGTGTTAGCTCTCATGTAACGGTAATGTGGTGCTTTTTTCAACAGGACAGTTCTCGTGCACAGGTCTCTATGAACTGTGTGTGTATGATCTTGAGGAATTCCGCTGGCCAGCATGATCCCCAGATCTGTCCCTGACGGAAGATTTGTGGGACAAGTCCGGACGTAAACTCTGTCCCAGTACCAATATAAAAGTGTAAGTAGGCTGTTCAGGTTTTTATGTTGGTAACGCCACGTAGCGCTATGTATGAAAATCACCGACTGTGCTGTGTGCAGTCTGTGGCTGTTTTGCATTGTTGGAATATTTGTTATTGCAGTGTTGCGCAGTTTGAGGTGAGCCGCCAGCAGTGGTGGATGTGGGGAGAGATGGCACAGTTTTGAGAGCGGACGATCGGGACGCTTGCCCGTCAGAAAAAGGAGCTTTGTAAAACTGGATGTCATTAACTGATACATATAATCAATCTTACAAATTTCCTTTTTCTGACGGACATGCGTCCAGATCGTCCGCTCTCAAAATTCTGCCCTCCCTCCCCCACTTCGACCACTGCTGGCGGCTCACCTCCAACTGCGCAACGCTACATGCTGTTCACATCCAACTGCTCAAACACTACAATAGCAAATATTCCAACAATGCAAAC
Source organism: Schistocerca gregaria (assembly GCF_023897955.1). Taxonomy (NCBI): domain Eukaryota; kingdom Metazoa; phylum Arthropoda; class Insecta; order Orthoptera; family Acrididae; genus Schistocerca; species Schistocerca gregaria. The sequence continues at coordinate 756,509,137 of NC_064921.1, forward strand.
CAGCCACAGACTGCACTCCGCACAGTGAGTGATTTTCATACAGAGCACTACTTGGCGCTACCAACATAAAAACCTAAACAATCTACTTACGCAGGGTATCGAGGGCCACTTACAGTTGTTAGCGAACGTAGCTCAGAAGAGGATACAAAGCCTTTGACACCCTTCCCAAACGAATCAGTGAGTGTATCCAGGCCAGAGGGCGTGAACGTTATACTGATCAGTGGACTAATATTGCGGAAAATTTGACTATTTTTATACTAAAATAATATCGCATACCCTTGTTAAGCAGAATACTTAGCGAAATTTTTTTTATTGCGCCTGCTTACTGGTACAATAGGATATCACGAGTTAGAGGCGAAGTATGAAATAACTGTAGGGTTTAATAGGAACACTTGGCGAGAACAAACGTAGTTGTAAACATCGACAAAGGCGTTACAACGCTAATAATGCATGGCGCGACAGGTGAGAAATTGTAGAAGCAGAATGACAGAAGATAGTTTAATTTGTGGGTTAGCGCTGGGAGAAGGGAACCGCGGTATTACTATCGCCGGAGGACCTACTTGGCAGACACTGTTCGCCCATTAGGCGCCAGCGCGCACGTCGCGGTAAGGACGCGCTGCGCACTTGTGCACCTGTCCTCTGGGGCCGTGGCTGGCAGGGGCTCCACCTGTGACGTCAGCCCAGTTGGCACACTGCTGTCGTACGTGTACCACATCTGCTCTTGGCAGCCGCTATCCTTACGCGTAAAACTTCTCAGATGAGTCACTACTGACTCCTTCATATTTGTTTTGACTGGCTCCCGTATGGTTATTTTTCATTACATCCTAATCATTTCGTGTGACTTTCGAAAGTGTTAGACCATTTGAAAACATGTTTGAATGCCATTGCGGCGGCGCGGTTCCTTCCGTCCCTTTACGACGGACCTCACCTACCTGTGAACACTCTGAACACATCACCAGTAGGAAAGCCGAGTGAAACCTACTGTACTTCGACGTGAACCAGGCTGCAATTAAAGGCACTAATCTAAGTTTCGGGAGAAACACGAAATGAAAGGTTGGAAATTTTGTCGTCAGTATATTCTGAAACTTAGGTGAACAAGTATCACTGCCAACCCCGTGCTAGACTCAACAGTCAATCATCCCTTTCACTCACGTTAGCAAGTTTATGGTGTTGCCTTTCCCGGAAACGTAATAGCTACAAAAATACTGATTGTTTTAGATCGATAATGCTCGCCAAATATTCTGTCGGTACCAAATGCAATCAGTTTTTAGCCACCGACCTGTTAAATACGTCACGAGGAATTTCTTTTCTCGTCACAAAATTCACTTACAAATTCCGAAATTTCTACACACACATCGGAATAATTATGCAGTCACTTTCCAACACTTTCGATGTATCAAACACTGCTAGATCTGGCAACTTATTTCCATCGGAACTACTACCGCACACGTCCGATCTCTTTCATGGTTAGTCTTCAACTCTTCTCTAGAATACTGTTTCCTCTACCAGCAGAGAGAGGCGCGCGAAGAATATTGCTTTGCCATTGGTCAGTTAACCCAACAGCCAATAGCAAAACATTATTCTCCCACGTCAATCCGCGCTTTTCATCAATAACCAATCGCAAAATAGTAAACCTAACGACTGCACTTTTTACCGACATAATTATCTAATATGCTGAAGTTTTGCTTATGCATAAAGTTATTTACTGTTATTTATACCCGAATTAACTTTCCTTTTACCATAAACTTACTTTACAAATCTCTTCTAAAAAATCCCCTTTGTCCATATCCATACTTTCTAGAAATTTTTCCACTATATCCTACTACATAACTCGTTAAACAATTATCTCCATATTAACCTTAAACCATACTCACGCATCATTCATACTGCTAAAACAAATTTACAACATTTTACATACATAAAAAGACATATAACACTTTATGAAAATACTAAAACAGTTTATGAAAAACATTCAATTAGTTTAGTGCACTATTGTGGGCACAATCGAAACTAACATCACTGTCCTCTATCGGCTGATGCATAAACTACGTGCGCGTCCAGTCTCACGTCACCATCTGTCACTATACAGCTCTGAGACACATCTCCCACTTAACCGCCTCCAAGGCAGGATCGTTATACGGCGCTACGCCTCGCCAGGTTGCCTTGTTACAGCATAAAACGTAAATCTCAGAATAGGGATTACTCTTCGGATAGCCAGTCCTCTGGTGAAATTAGACAGTCGAAAAAGAATAAATTTTGTTCCAGTGCCAACCAGTGAAACGTGGAAAACCATCTTGCGAAACGTATAGGATATATTGCTGTTGACCGTGAGAGAAGAGATATTCGAATATAGTTAATCGTGGCAATTCTTACAGCAGTATCAGTTTGTGGTGTGCAGGCTGAGAAGGTGCATAATTACCGCGGGCGAGGTAAGTTCGTGTCTATTCACAGCTCAAATGAATCCCTACCCCCGTGATTTTGCGCGTGCCTAATTCCAAAGCAAAGAAAGCTATGAAACTTCCTGGCAGATTAAAACTGTGTGCCCGACCGAGACTCGAATTCGGGACTCGGACCGAGTTCGAGTCTCGGTCGGGCACACAGTTTTAATCTGCCAGGAAGTTTCATATCAGCGCACACTCCGCTGCAGAGTGAAAATCTCATTCTGGAAACATCCCCCAGGCTGTGGCTAAGCCATGTTTCCACAGTATCCTTTCTTTCAGGAGTGCTAGTTCTGCATGTTTCGCAGAAGAGCTTCTGTAAAGTTTGGAAGGTAGGAGACGGATACTGGCAGAAGTAAAGCTGTGAGTACCGGGCGTGAGTCGTGCTTCGGTAGCTCAGTTGGTAGAGCACTTGCCCGCGAAAGGCAAAGGTCCCGAGTTCGAGTCTCGGTCGGGCACACAGTTTTAATCTGCCAGGAAGTTTCATATCAGCGCACACTCCGCTGCAGAGTGAAAATCTCATTCTCAAAGAAAGCTAGTTCATGTTAATGATTTAGTAGCATTGAACTTCCGTCCAAATTGGCTCCACCTAAAATCTGCGCCGAATGCATTCAGTGTGTTCAGATCCAACATTCTGGTCTAGACAGTCAAACGACGACAAATTAATTACAACAACAGTACAGAAATGGTATGAACAATCCCTCAAATTTTCCTTATCAGTAGTGTCAGATGTGGCTATACTATTTTCAGATTTTTTTTAAAGAAACCATCCAGCTGC